>NC_092417.1:4643122-4943122 GCF_040894005.1 Engystomops pustulosus
CGTGGCCGAACGAAAACCCGACGTATTCGGAAAAACCGCCGCATTTAAAAAACGAAAAAGTGTCGCTTGGGGAGCGCTTACCTTCACCTGGTCCGAGGTGGTGCATTCCGGCGCGATGAGATGACTTTCAGCGCAGCAGCGCCACCTGGTGGACGGCGGAAGAACTACATTCATAAATCCCGGCCGGACCCGAATCCAGAGCAGAGAACGCGCCGCTGGATCGCGACTGGACCGGGTAAGTAAATGTGCCCCAAAGTGTCTATTACCCAGAGAATCTTCATTATATCTTATACTTACTCTAATCCCTCCAACCTGCGGAGACCGGACAGAGCTTCCAGCAGGACACTGAGGTCAGGACCAGCCAGGGGGTTACCAGACAGGACACTGAGGTCAGGACCAGCCAGGCGGTTACCAGACAGGACACTGAGGTCAGGACCAGCCAGGGGGTTACCAGACAGGACACTGAGGTCAGGACCAGCCAGGCGGTTACCAGACAGGACACTGAGGTCAGGACCAGCCAGGCGGTTACCAGACAGGACACTGAGGTCAGGACCAGCCAGGCGGTTACCAGACAGGACACTGAGGTCAGGACCAGCCAGGCGGTTACCAGACAGGACACTGAGGTCAGGACCAGCCAGGGGGTTACCAGACAGGTCAAGTGTCTTCAGGTCCGGATTATTCCTTATTACAGAAGCCAACGGGACGCAGGACGTGTCTGGGAGATTATTATAACCCAAACTGTAAGAATAAGAGGAGATGTGAGGGAGGTATCACACAGGATTAGATACACGGCTCAGCAGTATCACACAGGAGAGGATTAGATACATAGCTCACCAGTATCACACAGGAGAGGATTAGATACACAGCTTAGCAGGCAGTATCACACAGGACAGGATTAGATATACAGCTCAGCAGTATCACACAGGAGATGATTAGATACACAGCTCAGCAGTATCACACAGGATAGGATTAGATACACGGCTCAGCAGTATCACACAGGAGAGGATTAGATACACAGCTCAGCAGTATCACACAGGAGAGGATTAGATACACAGCTCAGCAGTATCACACAGGATAGGATTAGATACACAGCTCAGCAGTATCACACAGGAGAGGATTAGATACACAGCTCAGCAGTATCACACAGGGGAGGATTAGATACACAGCTCAGCAGTATCACACAGGAGAGGATTAGATACACAGCTCAGCAGTATCACACAAGATAGGATTAGATACACATCTCAGCAGTATCACACAGGACAGGATTAGATACACAGCTCAGCAGTATCACACAGGAGAGGATTAGATACACATCTCAGAAGTATCACACAGGACAGGATTAGATACACAGCTCAGCAATATCACACAGGACAGGATTAGATACACGGCTCACCAGTATCACACAGGACAGGATTAGATACACAGCTCAGCAGTATCACACAGGATAGGATTAGATACATAGCTCAGCAGTATCACACAGGAGAGGATTAGATACACAGCTCAGCAGTCAGTATCACACAGGATAGGATTAGATACACAGCTCAGCAGTCAGTATCACACAGGATAGGATTAGATACACAGCTCAGCAGTATCACACAGGAGAGGATTAGATACACAGCTCAGCAATATCACACAGGACAGGATTAGATACACAGCTCAGCAGTATCACACAGGAGTGGATTAGATACACAGCTCAGCAGTATCACACAGGAGTGGATTAGATACACAGCTCAGCAGTATCACACAGGAGTGGATTAGATACACAGCTCAGTAGTATCACACAGGATAGGATTAGATACACAGCTCAGCAGTATCACACAGGATAGGATTAGATACACAGTTTAGCAGTATCACACAGGATAGGATTAGATACACGGCTCAGCAGTATCACACAGGATAGGATTAGATACACAGCTCAGCAGTATCACACAGGAGAGGATTAGATACACATCTCAGAAGTATCACACAGGATAGGATTAGATACACATCTCAGCAGTATCACACAGGACAGGATTAGATACACATCTCAGAAGTATCACACAGGATAGGATTAGATACACATCTCAGCAGTATCACACAGGATAGGATTAGATACACATCTCAGCAGTATCACACAGGACAGGATTAGATACACAGCTCAGCAATATCACACAGGACAGGATTAGATACACAGCTCAGCAGTATCACACAGGATAGGATTAGATACATAGCTCAGCAGTATCACACAGGAGAGGATTAGATACACAGCTCAGCAGTCAGTATCACACAGGATAGGATTAGATACACAGCTCAGCAGTCAGTATCACACAGGATAGGATTAGATACACAGCTCAGCAGTCAGTATCACACAGGATAGGATTAGATACACAGCTCAGCAGTATCACACAGGAGAGGATTAGATACACAGCTCTGTAGTATCACACAGGGGAGGATTAGATACACAGCTCAGCAGTATCACACAGGAGAGGATTAGATACACCGCTCAGCAGTATCACACAGGATAGGATTAGATACACAGCTCAGCAATATCACACAGGAGAGGATTAGATACACAGTGGCTCAGCAGTATCACACAGGAGAGGATTAGATACACAGTGGCTCAGCAGTATCACACAGGACAGGATTAGATACACAGCTCAGCAGTATCACACAGGAGAGGATTAGATACACAGCTCAGCAGTATCACACAGGAGAGGATTAGATACACAGCTCAGCAGTATCACACAGGAGAGGATTAGATACACAGCTCAGCAGACAGTATCACACAGGATAGGATTAGATACACAGCTCAGCAGTCAGTATCACACAGGAGAGGATTAGATACACAGCTCAGCAGTATCACACAGGAGAGGATTAGATACACAGCTCAGCAGACAGTATCACACAGGATAGGATTAGATACACAGCTCAGCAGTCAGTATCACACAGGATAGGATTAGATACACAGCTCAGCAGTATCACACAGGATAGGATTAGATACACAGCTCAGCAGTCAGTATCACACAGGATAGGATTAGATACACAGCTCAGCAGTCAGTATCACACAGGAGAGGATTAGATACACAGCTCAGCAGTATCACACAGGAGAGGATTAGATACACAGCTCAGCAGACAGTATCACACAGGATAGGATTAGATACACAGCTCAGCAGTCAGTATCACACAGGAGAGGATTAGATACACAGCTCAGCAGTATCACACAGGAGAGGATTAGATACACAGCTCAGCAGACAGTATCACACAGGATAGGATTAGATACACAGCTCAGCAGTCAGTATCACACAGGATAGGATTAGATACACAGCTCAGCAGTATCACACAGGATAGGATTAGATACACAGCTCAGCAGTATCACACAGGAGAGGATTAGATACACAGCTCAGCAGTATCACACAGGAGAGGATTAGATACACAGCTCAGCAGTATCACACAGGAGAGGATTAGATACACGGCTCAGCAGTATCACACAGGATAGGATTAGATACACAGCTCAGCAGTCAGTATCATACAGGAGAGGATTAGATACACAGCTCAGCAGTATCACACAGGAGAGGATTAGATACACGGCTCAGCAGTATCACACAGGAGAGGATTAGATACACAGCTCAGCAGGCTGTATCACACAGGAGAGGATTAGATACACAGCTCAGCATGTATCACACAGGAGAGGATTAGATACACAGCTCAGCAGTATCACACAGAATAGGATTAGATACACAGCTCAGCAGTATCACACAGGATTAGATACACAGCTCAGCAGTATCACACAGGAGAGGATTAGATTCACCGCTCAGCAGTATCACACAGGATAGGATTAGATACACACCTCAGCAGTATCACACAGGAGAGGATTAGATACACAGCTCAGCAGTATCACACAGGAGAGGATTAGATACACAGCTCAGCAGTATCACACAGGAGAGGATTAGATACACGGCTCAGCAGTATCACACAGGAGAGGATTAGATACACGGCTCAGCAGTATCACACAGGAGAGGATTAGATACACGGCTCAGCAGTATCACACAGGAGAGGATTAGATTCACCGCTCAGCAGTATCACACAGGATAGGATTAGATACACGGCTCAGCAGTATCACACAGGAGAGGATTAGATACACAGCTCAGCAGTATCACACAGGAGAGGATTAGATACACAGCTCAGCAGTATCACACAGGAGAGGATTAGATACACGGCTCAGCAGTATCACACAGGATAGGATTAGATACACGGCTCAGCAGTATCACACAGGATAGGATTAGATACACAGCTCAGCAGTATCCCACAGGAGAGGATAAGAGAGGGGAGAACGGGGGCGCTCGATGTGTAGAAATCCTCAGTAGTTATAGTTTGGTGCATGTGCTGAGTGCGCACTCACCTTGTTGTGTTGTGCTGATGGCACAACGCATATGATCGCATGTAGAATGGAGCGGGATGCTGCCTTCGGGGAGTAGTTTCGGTGGTGGTACCGATGAGGACAATTGTAGAGGGTGGTCTCTATTGCTGGAGACCCGATGGACTGCCCCTTAGATCTTAGAAAAGACCCAGCGCACTGTGTTCCAAAAATTAGGTTTATTGATCCAATAAAACCATTAAAAATCATTAAAAATTGGTAAAATCAAGATGCGTTTTGGACCCGGACCGGATCCTTCTTCAGTTGTATTACATAGTCTGATTGTGGACAATCTTTATATACATATTTTTTGGCGCGGTACCGGAGCGGGAAGCGCCATGCAGGAAAATAAGTGGATGACGGATGTCATCGATTTTGACAGTTAAACAAATGCATGAGAAACGAGTGGGAAAACATAAGCAGTACATGACATTAACATAATTTAAAGACACATATTGAAGTTATAACCTTATCTTATACACTCACCGGCCACTTTATTAGGTACACCTGTCCAACTGCTCGTTAACACTTAATTTCTAATCAGCCAATCACATGGCGGCAACTCAGTGCATTTAGGCATGTAGACATGGTCAAGACAATCTCCTGCAGTTCAAACCGAGCATCAGTATGGGGAAGAAAGGTGATTTGTGGCCTGTGAACGTGGCACGGTTGTTGGTGCCAGAAGGGCTGGTCTGAGTATTTCAGAAACTGCTGATCTACTGGGGTTTTCACGCACAACCATCTCTAGGGTTTACAGAGAATGGTCCGAAAAAGAAAAAACATCCAGGGAGCAGCAGTTCTGTGGGCGGAAATGCCTTGTTGATGCCAGAGGTCAGAGGAGAATGGGCAGACTGGTTCGAGCTGATAGAAAGGCAACAGTGACTCAAATCGCCACCCGTTACAACCAAGGTAGGCAGAAGAGCATCTCTGAACGCACAGTACGTCCAACTTTGAGGCAGATGGGCTACAGCAGCAGAAGACCACACCGGGTGCCACTCCTTTCAGCTAAGAACAGGAAACTGAGGCTACAATTTGCACAAGCTCATCGAAATTGGACAGTAGATGATTGGAAAAACGTTGCCTGGTCTGATGAGTCTCGATTTCTGCTGCGACATTCGGATGGTAGGGTCAGAATTTGATGTCAACAACATGAAAGCATGGATCCATCCTGCCTTGTATCAGCGGCTCAGGCTGGTGGTGGTGATGTCATGGATCCATCCTGCCTTGTATCAGCGGCTCAGGCTGGTGGTGGTGGTGTCATGGATCCATCCTGCCTTGTATCAGCGGCTCAGGCTGGTGCTGGTGGTGTCATGGATCCATCCTGCCTTGTATCAGCGGCTCAGGCTGGTGCTGGTGGTGTCATGGATCCATCCTGCCTTGTATCAGCGGCTCAGGCTGGTGGTGGTGTCATGGATCCATCCTGCCTTGTATCAGCGGGTCAGGCTGGTGGTGGTGGTGTCATGGATCCATCCTGCCTTGTATCAGCGGGTCAGGCTGGTGGTGGTGCTGGTGTCATGGATCCATCCTGCCTTGTATCAGCGGGTCAGGCTGGTGGTGGTGGTGTCATGGATCCATCCTGCCTGGTATCAGCGGCTCAGGCTGGTGGTGGTGATGTCATGGATCCATCCTGCCTTGTATCAGCGGCTCAGGCTGGTGGTGGTGGTGTCATGGATCCATCCTGCCTTGTATCAGCGGGTCAGGCTGGTGGTGGTGGTGTCATGGATCCATCCTGCCTTGTATCAGCGGGTCAGGCTGGTGGTGCTGGTGTCATGGATCCATCCTGCCTTGTATCAGCGGCTCAGGCTGGTGGTGGTGGTGTCACGGATCCATCCTGCCTTGTATCAGCGGGTCAGGCTGGTGCTGGTGGTGTCATGGATCCATCCTGCCTTGTATCAGCGGGTCAGGCTGGTGGTGGTGGTGTCATGGATCCATCCTGCCTTGTATCAGCGGGTCAGGCTGGTGGTGGTGTCATGGATCCATCCTGCCTTGTATCAGTGGCTCAGGCTGGTGGTGGTGGTGTCATGGATCCATCCTGCCTTGTATCAGCGGGTCAGGCTGGTGGTGCTGGTGTCATGGATCCATCCTGCCTTGTATCACCGGGTCAGGCTGGTGGTGGTGGTGTCATGGATCCATCCTGCCTTGTATCAGCGGGTCAGGCTGGTGGTGGTGGTGTCATGGATCCATCCTGCCTTGTATCAGCGGGTCAGGCTGGTGGTGGGGGTGTCATGGATCCATCCTGCCTTGTATCAGCGGGTCAGGCTGGTGGTGGTGGTGTCATGGATCCATCCTGCCTTGTATCAGCGGGTCAGGCTGGTGGTGGTGGTGTCATGGATCCATCCTGCCTTGTATCAGCGGGTCAGGCTGGTGGTGGTGGTGTCATGGATCCATCCTGCCTTGTATCAGCGGGTCAGGCTGGTGGTGGTGGTGTCATGGATCCATCCTGCCTTGTATCACCGGGTCAGGCTGGTGGTGGTGGTGTCATGGATCCATCCTGCCTTGTATCAGCGGCTCAGGCTGGTGGTGGTGGTGTCATGGATCCATCCTGCCTTGTATCAGCGGGTCAGGCTAATGGTGGTGGTGTCATGGATCCATCCTGCCTTGTATCACCGGGTCAGGCTGGTGGTGGTGGTGTCATGGATCCATCCTGCCTTGTATCAGCGGCTCAGGCTGGTGGTGGTGGTGTCATGGATCCATCCTGCCTTGTATCAGCGGCTCAGGCTGGTGGTGGTGGTGTCATGGATCCATCCTGCCTTGTATCAGCGGCTCAGGCTGGTGCTGGTGGTGTCATGGATCCATCCTGCCTTGTATCAGCGGCTCAGGCTGGTGGTGGTGTCATGGATCCATCCTGCCTTGTATCAGCGGGTCAGGCTGGTGTTGGTGGTGTCATGGATCCATCCTGCCTTGTATCAGCGGGTCAGGCTGGTGGTGCTGGTGTCATGGATCCATCCTGCCTTGTATCAGCGGCTCAGGCTGGTGGTGGTGGTGTCATGGATCCATCCTGCCTTGTATCAGCGGGTCAGGCTGGTGGTGGTGTCATGGATCCATCCTGCCTTGTATCAGCGGCTCAGGCTGGTGCTGGTGGTGTCATGGATCCATCCTGCCTTGTATCAGCGGCTCAGGCTGGTGGTGGTGGTGTCATGGATCCATCCTGCCTTGTATCAGCGGGTCAGGCTGGTGCTGGTGGTGTCATGGATCCATCCTGCCTTGTATCAGCGGGTCAGGCTGGTGATGGTGGTGTCATGGATCCATCCTTCCTTATATCAGTGGCTCAGGCTGGTGGTGGTGGTGTCATGGATCCATCCTGCCTTGTATCAGCGGGTCAGGCTGGTGGTGGTGGTGTCATGGATCCATCCTGCCTTGTATCAGCGGCTCAGGCTGGTGGTGGTGTCATGGATCCATCCTGCCTTGTATCAGCGGCTCAGGCTGGTGGTGGTGGTGTCATGGATCCATCCTGCCTTGTATCACCGGGTCAGGCTGGTGGTGGTGGTGTCATGGATCCATCCTGCCTTGTATCAGCGGGTCAGGCTGGTGGTGGTGGTGTCATGGATCCATCCTGCCTTGTATCAGCGGGTCAGGCTGGTGGTGGTGGTGTCATGGATCCATCCTGCCTTGTATCAGCGGGTCAGGCTGGTGGTGGTGGTGTCATGGATCCATCCTGCCTTGTATCAGCGGGTCAGGCTGGTGGTGGTGGTGTCATGGATCCATCCTGCCTTGTATCAGCGGCTCAGGCTGGTGGTGGTGGTGTCATGGATCCATCCTGCCTTGTATCAGCGGGTCAGGCTGGTGCTGGTGGTGTCATGGATCCATCCTGCCTTGTATCAGCGGCTCAGGCTGGTGGTGGTGGTGTCATGGATCCATCCTGCCTTGTATCAGCGGCTCAGGCTGGTGGTGGTGGTGTCATGGGTCCATCCTGCCTTGTATCAGCGGCTCAGGCTGGTGGTGGTGGTGTCATGGATCCATCCTGCCTTGTATCAGCGGCTCAGGCTGGTGGTGGTGGTGTCATGGATCCATCCTGCCTTGTATCAGCGGCTCAGGCTGGTGGTGGTGGTGTCATGGATCCATCCTGCCTTGTATCACCGGGTCAGGCTGGTGGTGCTGGTGTCATGGATCCATCCTGCCTTGTATCACCGGGTCAGGCTGGTGGTGCTGGTGTCATGGATCCATCCTGCCTTGTATCAGCGGCTCAGGCTGGTGCTGGTGGTGTCATGGATCCATCCTGCCTTGTATCAGCGGCTCAGGCTGGTGGTGGTGGTGTCATGGATCCATCCTGCCTTGTATTAGCGGCTCAGGCTGGTGGTGGTGGTGTCATGGATCCATCCTGCCTTGTATCAGCGGCTCAGGCTGGTGGTGGTGCTGGTGTCATGGATCCATCCTGCCTTGTATCAGCGGCTCAGGCTGGTGGTGCTGGTGTCATGGATCCATCCTGCCTTGTATCAGCGGGTCAGGCTGGTGGTGGTGGTGTCATGGATCCATCCTGCCTTGTATCAGCGGGTCAGGCTGGTGGTGCTGGTGTCATGGATCCATCCTGCCTTGTATCAGCGGGTCAGGCTGGTGGTGGTGGTGTCATGGATCCATCCTGCCTTGTATCAGCGGGTCAGGCTGGTGGTGGTGGTGTCATGGATCCATCCTGCCTTGTATCAGCGGGTCAGGCTGGTGGTGGTGGTGTCATGGATCCATCCTGCCTTGTATCACCGGGTCAGGCTGGTGGTGGTGGTGTCATGGATCCATCCTGCCTTGTATCAGCGGCTCAGGCTGGTGGTGGTGGTGTCATGGATCCATCCTGCCTTGTATCAGCGGCTCAGGCTGGTGGTGGTGGTGTCATGGATCCATCCTGCCTTGTATCACCGGGTCAGGCTGGTGGTGGTGGTGTCATGGATCCATCCTGCCTTGTATCAGCGGCTCAGGCTGGTGGTGGTGGTGTCATGGATCCATCCTGCCTTGTATCAGCGGCTCAGGCTGGTGGTGGTGGTGTCATGGATCCATCCTGCCTTGTATCAGCGGGTCAGGCTGGTGCTGGTGGTGTCATGGATCCATCCTGCCTTGTATCAGCGGCTCAGGCTGGTGGTGGTGTCATGGATCCATCCTGCCTTGTATCAGCGGGTCAGGCTGGTGTTGGTGGTGTCATGGATCCATCCTGCCTTGTATCAGCGGGTCAGGCTGGTGGTGCTGGTGTCATGGATCCATCCTGCCTTGTATCAGCGGCTCAGGCTGGTGGTGGTGGTGTCATGGATCCATCCTGCCTTGTATCAGCGGGTCAGGCTGGTGGTGGTGTCATGGATCCATCCTGCCTTGTATCAGCGGCTCAGGCTGGTGGTGGTGTCATGGATCCATCCTGCCTTGTATCAGCGGCTCAGGCTGGTGGTGGTGGTGTCATGGATCCATCCTGCCTTGTATCAGCGGGTCAGGCTGGTGCTGGTGGTGTCATGGATCCATCCTGCCTTGTATCAGCGGGTCAGGCTGGTGATGGTGGTGTCATGGATCCATCCTTCCTTGTATCAGCGGCTCAGGCTGGTGGTGCTGGTGTCATGGATCCATCCTGCCTTGTATCAGCGGGTCAGGCTGGTGGTGGTGGTGTCATGGATCCATCCTGCCTTGTATCAGCGGCTCAGGCTGGTGGTGGTGGTGTCATGGATCCATCCTGCCTTGTATCAGCGGGTCAGGCTGGTGGTGGTGGTGTCATGGATCCATCCTGCCTTGTATCACCGGGTCAGGCTGGTGGTGGTGGTGTCATGGATCCATCCTGCCTTGTATCAGCGGGTCAGGCTGGTGGTGGTGGTGTCATGGATCCATCCTGCCTTGTATCAGCGGGTCAGGCTGGTGGTGGTGGTGTCATGGATCCATCCTGCCTTGTATCACCGGGTCAGGCTGGTGGTGGTGGTGTCATGGATCCATCCTGCCTTGTATCAGCGGGTCAGGCTGGTGGTGGTGGTGTCATGGATCCATCCTGCCTTGTATCAGCGGCTCAGGCTGGTGGTGGTGGTGTCATGGATCCATCCTGCCTTGTATCAGCGGGTCAGGCTGGTGCTGGTGGTGTCATGGATCCATCCTGCCTTGTATCAGCGGCTCAGGCTGGTGCTGGTGGTGTCATGGATCCATCCTGCCTTGTATCAGCGGGTCAGGCTGGTGGTGGTGGTGTCATGGATCCATCCTGCCTTGTATCAGCGGGTCAGGCTGGTGGTGGTGGTGTCATGGATCCATCCTGCCTTGTATCAGCGGCTCAGGCTGGTGGTGGTGGTGTCATGGATCCATCCTGCCTTGTATCAGCGGCTCAGGCTGGTGGTGGTGGTGTCATGGGTCCATCCTGCCTTGTATCAGCGGGTCAGGCTGGTGGTGGTGGTGTCATGGGTCCATCCTGCCTTGTATCAGCGGGTCAGGCTGGTGGTGGTGGTGTCATGGATCCATCCTGCCTTGTATCAGCGGCTCAGGCTGGTGGTGCTGGTGTCATGGATCCATCCTGCCTTGTATCAGCGGGTCAGGCTGGTGGTGGTGGTGTCATGGATCCATCCTGCCTTGTATCAGCGGGTCAGGCTGGTGGTGGTGGTGTCATGGATCCATCCTGCCTTGTATCAGCGGCTCAGGCTGGTGGTGGTGGTGTCATGGATCCATCCTGCCTTGTATCAGCGGCTCAGGCTGGTGGTGCTGGTGTCATGGATCCATCCTGCCTTGTATCAGCGGCTCAGGCTGGTGGTGCTGGTGTCATGGATCCATCCTGCCTTGTATCAGCGGCTCAGGCTGGTGGTGCTGGTGTCATGGATCCATCCTGCCTTGTATCAGCGGCTCAGGCTGGTGGTGGTGGTGTCATGGGTCCATCCTGCCTTGTATCAGCGGCTCAGGCTGGTGGTGGTGGTGTCATGGATCCATCCTGCCTTGTATCAGCGGCTCAGGCTGGTGGTGGTGGTGTCATGGGTCCATCCTGCCTTGTATCAGCGGGTCAGGCTGGTGGTGGTGGTGTCATGGGTCCATCCTGCCTTGTATCAGCGGGTCAGGCTGGTGGTGGTGGTGTCATGGGTCCATCCTGCCTTGTATCAGCGGGTCAGGCTGGTGGTGGTGGTGTCATGGATCCATCCTGCCTTGTATCAGCGGCTCAGGCTGGTGGTGCTGGTGTCATGGATCCATCCTGCCTTGTATCAGCGGGTCAGGCTGGTGGTGGTGGTGTCATGGATCCATCCTGCCTTGTATCAGCGGGTCAGGCTGGTGGTGGTGGTGTCATGGATCCATCCTGCCTTGTATCAGCGGCTCAGGCTGGTGGTGGTGGTGTCATGGATCCATCCTGCCTTGTATCAGCGGCTCAGGCTGGTGGTGCTGGTGTCATGGATCCATCCTGCCTTGTATCAGCGGCTCAGGCTGGTGGTGCTGGTGTCATGGATCCATCCTGCCTTGTATCAGCGGCTCAGGCTGGTGGTGCTGGTGTCATGGATCCATCCTGCCTTGTATCAGCGGCTCAGGCTGGTGGTGGTGGTGTCATGGGTCCATCCTGCCTTGTATCAGCGGCTCAGGCTGGTGGTGCTGGTGTCATGGATCCATCCTGCCTTGTATCAGCGGCTCAGGCTGGTGGTGCTGGTGTCATGGATCCATCCTGCCTTGTATCAGCGGCTCAGGCTGGTGGTGGTGGTGTCATGGATCCATCCTGCCTTGTATCAGCGGGTCAGGCTGGTGGTGGTGGTGTCATGGATCCATCCTGCCTTGTATCAGCGGGTCAGGCTGGTGGTGCTGGTGTCATGGTGTCTTTGGGCCCCTTGGTACAACGCCACAGCCTACCTGAGTATTGTTGCTGACCATGTCCATCCCTTTATGAGCACAATGTCCCCTGTGACATCTGATGGCTACTTTCAGCAGGATAATGCGCCATGTCATAAAGCTGGAATCATCTCAGACTGGTTTCTTGAATATGACAATGAGGTCACTGGACACAAATGGCCTCCACAGTCACCAGATCTCAATCCAATAGAGCATCTTTGGGATGTGGTGGAACGGGAGATTCGCATCATGGATGTGCGGCCGTCAAATCTGCGGCAACTGTGTGATGCCATCATGTCACTATGGAGCAAAATCTCTGAGGAGCTTCCAGCACCTTGTTGTATCTATGCCACGAAGAATTGAGGCAGTTCTGAAGGCAAAAGGGGGTCCAACCCGTTACTAGCATGGTGTCCCTAATAAAGTGGCCGGTGAGTGTATATGTGGTGGATAAATCTCTGGCAGTGGAGGTGCGCTGCGTATATCGGTGCATCCCGTTCTTTCTCCGGTACGGGGTGAAATAAACTACTAAGATGGATGCCACAGGGGATGTAGGACTACATCTACGGAAGCCTGGAAGGGCCAAATTACTAATACGCACACCGGGGGTCTATTGTAGAGGGCGGTACCCAGTGCGCGCTGGGACAACTGCTCAGTGATGTCTTGTGCCCGATGCTACTGTATGGATGACTTGGTTTCCTGCCTACTGATGGTGAGAGCGCTGTATCTCTATGATAAGAAGGTTAGGTAAGTACATAGTGCTCAAATGGATAGCAACAGGCTTTACTAAAATCGTTTCGGTGACCTCATTTAGACCCAGTGGTTTCAGCGTTTTTAGTTTAAACATCCAATAGATTTCCTTACGTTTGAGGATTTCCAATCTGTTAGATGTTTCTTTATTGACATGGTGTATTGGAGTGATATTGTATTTCATGTTATTTTTGTGTTTCTTTTCCATATGTCTGGATAAACTGTGTTTGTTGTTACCGTGCTGAATATTGAACCTGTGTTGATTGAGGTGACAATGGACGGGTTGTGTTGTTCTTCCTACGCACTGGCACTCAATTAGGTAGATTACATAACGAGAGTGTCAAGTCATATTGGTTTTGATGTGAAATTTGTCTTCGGAGTGATTAGAACAGAATGAATAAGTGCCATGTTTAATAACTTTACAACATTGGCAATTCTTGCTGTTGCATTTAGTGACTGTTTTGATGCTATCTGGGCTATCGGTATTGATCCGTTTTTTTAGTTGTTTTGGTATGCTGGGGGCGAGGTTTTGCTTAAGTGTCCTGGCTCTCCTGTATGTAAATCTTGGGTTCTCGGAAATGTTGTTTTCCAAATATGGATCATTACGCAGAATGTGCCAATGTTTTCTGACCGCAGCTTCTATCTCTTGGTGGTTATTAGTATATGTGGTAATGAATCGGATATCTGAATCCCTGTTATCACCGTCATTTTTCTTTTTCTGGGGGTTGTAGACATTCTGCTTGGGAATGTTGGCTGGCTCGACTCATGGCGTCTTTTATTAGCTTTTTTGGGTAGCCTTTCCCAGTGATTTTTGCTTGTTCTTTAAAGGTAGTATCGTCTGTGCAATTTTTCCTTATCCTTAAAAATTGGCTATAGGGTATGTTGTGTAACCATTTTTTATGGTGGTTACTCTTAAAATTGAGGTAGCTGTTGGTATCAAACGTTTTAAAATATGTTTCAGTTATAATTGTACTCTCATTGTGTTTGATGATTAAATCTAGAAATTCAATTTTTTCTTTTTGGGCATTGAGGGTTAGTTTTATACCCCATTTGTTCTTATTGATTTCCTCAAAGTACTCTTCGAGTGTCGTTTTTTCACCTTTCCAGATCATAAATAAGTCATCTATGAATCTGAGATAGGTGATAAGGTGGCCTTTATGTAGGCAGACACAGAATTCAGGCAAAGCCCTAGACTTACATGTCAGTCCTTTACAAAACAAAACGCAGCTCCAACAGCCCCCACCCTTTTGTTAACCCCTTAAACGCCAGAAAGCAGGTACCAGATGCATTGCAACTATTTTTATAGTAATTTTTCTCTAATTGTTGGGATCAAATACATTTTAATAATACTCAAACAACCAACATCCCACACTCCAAGACCCCTAACAGACGACCGAAACGGTGAAATATCACCAGCCGGCATTTTTTCCAAACGTCTGGCAGGACGCTCCATGCATGGTCAGCTGTTATCCTACAAAGCCCCATGATAAGGATATTTTATGCAGGGCCCCGACAGCCCTCTTGACTTTTGTAAGGTGAGTCCTAATTAACCATTTCATGATTGTCCTGGTACCAGGAACTTCAACACAAACTAAGACACGTCAATCTCTCTCTTAGTGTATGTAAAGATCTTCTCCCGTTTAATAATCAAAATGCATAATATATTACAGACAGAAGAGTCATCAAAGGGGCGTGAATAGTATACTCCAAAACTATTGGTCATCAGCACATTCTGGGAAAAAAGTTAATTAATTGTGCTCAGTTCTCAGAGACCTTGTACACAGATATTGTTTATACTAATGCTGAGAAGGAGATGATAAGTGGCTCCAGAATCACAATATAATGTAGCATCAAGGACAGACTGGCTTCTCATTACATGTCAAAGGGTATTAGCTGACAGGCCAGCAAACAGGTTACATAAAATGAAGTTTGGATCATGACATTAACTGGACAGTGGTCAGGGAACATGGCCGCTGTATCTAAGATGGCGGACAGTAGTCAAGATGGCGCCCGAAACCAGTGCGATCTCCTTAACAATTCCCCCCTTTGAGCTTTGCTGGCCTGTAACTCCATCCTGAGCGACCTCCTCAAGCTCCAGGTACCCACAGGTAGGCTAAGCTCGTACCTGCTGGACTTGTTAACTCTTCACCAGATCCCCTGGAGGCTGGTCACTCAGGGGTTACAGGTCTGCACACTCACATCACATCACTGAGTCCCCATAGTCCATAGGTTTGTAAACAGGCAGCATCATCCTCCGCTCCGGGCACTTCTCCTGTCGTGGTTCTTACCGCCTGGACGGACATCTGGGACATGGTGGACTTGATGAGGGGGACCACACAGCACGCAATAAGTGATGAGAGCAAAATCACAATCCCCAATATCACCCCCACTTACAGGAAACCCTTCCAATCCCCCAACCACAAAGTGAGGGACAAAGTGTCCACCCCAGAGTTTCTCTTGAGTTCCCTGGACAGTCCTTCAATCTCTTCAAGTGCATGGGTAATGGATCCATAGGGGGCGATGTCAGGCCCGGCGTCAGCACCCGGCTGACCCGGGCAAGTGCCGGGACCCCGGAGCTCCAAAGGGGCCCACCACAATCTATTACTGGCCCGCATGTCGGTCCGGCGGACCGGGCCGGTGGGTGGAGAGGTAGTGAGACGGGCCCCCCGCCCTGCCCAACCCACCTCTCCTGTGACGCGGCGCGTCCTGGGCCTCGCGTCCTGCCCGGCCTGCACGCTTTGCGTCCTGCCCGGCCTGCGCTCTCCGCGTCCCGCCAGCCCGCACACCTCGCGTCCCGTCCGACTTGTGTGCCTCGTGTCCGGCCTGGCCCGTCCTAGCACCTCACAGGGCTGTCCACCTTCTTCCTGATCCTGCCACCACGTTCTGACCGAGTGACATCCAGCTGGGGTAAGTATAATTGCTACATATGTAAATGCATGTATATGTGTTTGTGTGTATATGTGTGTTTTTGTGTATATATGCTGTATATCTGTGTGTATTTGTGTATACTGGATGTGTGTGTATATCCGCTGTATATCTGTGCGTATGTGCTGTATATACTGGATGTGTGTGTATATATGCTGTATATCTGTGCGTATGTGCTGTATATACTGGATGTGTGTGTATATGTGCTGTATATCTGCGTATTTGTTGTGTATACTGGATGCGTGTCTATGCTGTATGTCTGCGTATGTGTTGTATATACTGGATGCATGTGTATATCTGCGTATGTGCTGTGTGTATATATTGGATGCGTGTATATATACTGTATATATGGGATTTGTGCATATATATACTGTACATACAGGATGCGTGTGTGTATAAAATGTATATCTGTGTGTATGTTGTAAATTTGATGTGTATATACTGTATGTGTGTACAGACAGTCCCCAAGTTACGTACAAGATGGGTTCTGTAGGTTTGTTCTTAAGTTGAATTTGTATGTAAGTCGGAACTGTATATTTTATAATTGTAACTCCAGACAAATTTTTTTTGGTCTCTGTGACAATTGGATTTTAAAAATGTTGGGTTGTCATAAGAATCAGGATTAACAATAAAGCTTCATTACAGGCGCCTCTGATATCTGTTACAGCTGATTATTGTAGCCTAGGACTAAAGTACAATGAATTACCAATATCCAGAGGTCCGTTTGTAACTAGGGGTCGTCTTTAAGTCGAGTGTTCTTAAGTAGGGGACCGCCAGTATAAATCTGTAGACACGTGTATGAGTGTAATAATGATTGTGATTGTGTAAAAACATGTATGTGTATTTAAGGAAATGGTCTGCTATGAAGCCCATTACGCTCCTGATCAGAAAATGTACCGTAATTACATCAGAGACGGCATCCTTGTTGCCGATGTAATTGAAATATGATTGTCTTTTACTGTGTCTGAGCTCAGCTGGCAGGGTCATGCCGCCACATGAGTTCACTGTTAAGGGGCCCACTGAGGCTCTATCGCCCAGGGGCCCACTGAAACCTGGAGCCGGCCCTGGGCGATGTCATCCGGGATGTATATGCAACAAGCCACTCCCACCATCTTACAGACTCCTCCCTTCTCAGCAAGGATCATGTCCAAAGCCATGCGGATCTGGGAAGCATCTCCGATATAATTCACAAATCTCTGTTGATTACAATAAAAAAACAGTTACCCAACCAACATCTTTGCTCATAGCTCTCTGGGGAATAATGGACTCTAGACCTGCCCATATCTGATTGTGGGCCTTGTACTCATCTGGGACCCCCCCTTGGTGCTCCCACTGTATCTATATAAACGTTGTCATCTAGGCGCTTCTCTCGGACCTCCAAAATCCTTTGGAATTCTCTACCTTTTCTTTATGTGTCTGATCAACCTTATCCATGGGGATCACGAGGAAGGAATGCACAAGTGTTATCACTGTACACTCACCTTCCCAGCCTCTAGGCCTGACCTGACTCTCCTATCCCCACAAATCCTGTACACATCAGACACTGCTAATACAGGGTTACCTGTGCTGTCAATGTTAAAGAAGGTCATTGTCGTGTTGCACCGACCGTAGGTAAAGTCTCCTACCCTGGGGCATCCTGGTCACCCCTATAGTTACAGTGATAGTCATGGTTGGGGTGTCCCTGAGCATACAGTCAGTCCTATAGTTACAGTGAAGGTCATGGTTGGGGTGTCCCTGAGCATACAGTCAGTCCTATAGATACAGTGATAGTCATGGTTGGGGTGTCCCTGAGCATACAGTCAGTCCTATAGTTACAGTGATAGCCATGGTTGGGGTGTCCCTGAGAATACAGTCAGCCCTGTAGTTACAGTGATAGTCATGGTTGGGGTGTCCCTGAGCATACAGTCCGTCCTATAGATACAGTGATAGCCATGGTTGGGGTGTCCCTGAGCATACAGTCAGTCCTATAGTTACAGTGATAGTCATGGTTGGGGTGTCCCTGAGAATAGTCAGTCCTATAGTTACAGTGATAGCCATGGTTGGGGTGTCCCTGAGCATACAGTCAGTCCTATAGATACAGTGATAGTCATGGTTGGGGTGTCCCTGAGCATACAGTCAGTCCTATAGTTACAGTGATAGTCATGGTTGGGGTGTCCCTGAGCATACAGTCAGTCCTATAGTTACAGTGATAGCCATGGTTGGGGTGTCCCTGAGAATACAGTCAGTCCTATAGTTACAGTGATAGCCATGGTTGGGGTGTCCCTGAGCATACCGTCAGTCCTATAGATACAGTGATAGTCATGGTTGGGGTGTCCCTGAGCATACAGTCAGTCCTATAGTTACAGTGATAGTCATGGTTGGGGTGTCCCTGAGCATACAGTCAGTCCTATAGATACAGTGATAGTCATGGTTGGGGTGTCCCTGAGCATACAGTCAGTCCTATAGTTACAGTGATAGCCATGGTTGGGGTGTCCCTGAGCATACAGTCAGTCCTATAGTTACAGTGATAGCCATGGTTGGGGTGTCCCTGAGCATACAGTCAGTCCTATAGTTAGTGATAGTCATGTGCAACACCCTCGCCGATGCAAGGCAGAGGAGTGGTTGCGAATATGTCCCACCATGTAGCTTGCAGCCTGTGTAGGGTCTAGTCAGCCCCACAGCATGCTACTACATCACACTACATAGTCCTTATAGGACACAGGGGAACATTGCAGTGGTAGATCCTGCCTGGCAAGGCAGAAGTTAATTGTTTTGTGTGGTGTAAGATGTGTCATCCAATCACTTGTCTTATACTCTATTCTCTGTAAGCTGAGAGGTAATTGGAGAAGCAGTCACCACCTGACCAGGGGAGTTACAAGACCCTGTCAGGAAACTTCTAGATCAGAGTAGTCTCTCCCAGGAGGGAGAAGAGAGCAGTCAGACTAGGAGTCTGCAGCAAGCAGGCTGGAGCAACTCCAGTCTAAAACTCTATACAGCTAGCATACCCGACCAGAGCAGGAAGAGCCTAGCCCCTGCCTGAAGAGTGGAACTAATAGCTAAGAGTTAGTGTAGTGAGGAAAGGGGTATCATCCTACCTTTAAGGGTGATACCTGAAGCTATCCAGGAGAAAGCTGAAGCATCCTATTAGGACACAGCTACCTCCCAGCCTGCCATTGCATCCAGGCTGGCGCTCTACATCCTGTGGCTCCCTCCAAGTACCTCTTCAGCACTCCACCATTCTGTTAAAGGAACGTTGCTGATGTTCCTGTCGGTTCCAATAAAGAACTGTAAGTTGTTTTTGTTCAACCTCTGCCTCCGTCTGGTCGCTGCTACTACGGCTGTCACCATCACGGGCACCCTGTCCACCACACAGAGACTCATACTCTAGACACCAAAGGGTTGCCCCAGGGAGGTCCGCTATAGCAGCCTCTCCCTCATCATTTCTTGCCAACACCACCCTGCTGGAGACCTGCCAGGCTGTAGGACAGCCCTCCGGTTCCCCATACCAAGCACCGTGACAATAGCGTGCCTAGGCCGCAACCGCCAGCCACTCAGGTACTGCGGGCCCTGGCTGTCTCCAGGCCCCAAGAAAAGGCTAGGCCCCGGTGGGGGATGTTGCAAGTGGCGTCACGAACAGGATATATACTTCTGTGCCTTATTCTGGCACTAAAGACTGTCCTTTATTACAAAGACTGTACTGCCTAACCCTGCTGCCATTCGGGTTTAGGCCCAAGTGACTTTGTGTGTTTCTGCATTGGACTGTATTACTGCTGCCACGTGCTGTCGAGCGCCGCTCCAGCACTCAAGAGGTTAAACCCTGCAAAGAACTTTGTCAGCTCTGCTACATCCGGCGCTGCCGCGCCTGAAGCATTTTACCTCAGAGGCTGTGGCGCAGCAAGTAATTCCAGCCCGCCAAAAATCTGCACTGGCGGGAAAACCAGATGACACACCAAGCTCCACCCACGCGCGAATGGAGCGAACCCCGCCTCCTGTGGCGCAGGAAAAAAATAGAGCCCGCCACAGCTCTTGGCGGGAAGGACTTGGACTCCTCCCACTGGCTCGAAGCGGACTTCCTGCCCCGCCTTGACGAAACGCCAGAACTCGTGTGGATCTTGGACAGTGAGGTCAGCACTATGTGGGGTCCTCGGCCTTTCCCTGCCGTAGAGCAACCTGAGTTTTTGAAGGCTTTGGAGACTATGGTTGTGGTCTCTGCACAGCCGGTCCGAAGGCCCTTCGCTGGACACCGGCTGCATCGGGGACTGACCCGGGCCTTCGTCACCAGGACGTATTTCCAGACGGTGACGGCGTGCCAAGTACCACCCGGACGGTTCCTCATGCCTCTCCCGGCTACCATGCTGGTACCGCGGGCCCACGTGGAGGCGCCACGTGGGGAGGCCCCGACTCCTGAGGAGCCAGCGCCTGGACCCACTACTGCCGTACGGCCTGCACCGAGGCCCACTGCTCCTGTCGATCAGCCTGCCAGGCTTGCTGTGGTGGTTCCTGACCATCCGGCTGCCCTGACTCCAGTTCCGGCACCTGCCCGACAACCTGTGAGAACCGAGCCTGCACCGGAGCGACCTACTCCGGCACCTCCGCAGCCTCGAGGCCGAGGTGAGGCCCTCCGCCGGCAACTCCGAGACGCTGTCTCAGAACAGCGACGCCGGGAGAAGGAGGCCCAGCGCTACATGGCCGGCCGGTCTAAAGAGGGAGCCTGGGTGAAGCAAAACCGCACCACCGGCATGGTCCGGTATTTCGACCGGCAGCGTGGCTATGGCTTTGCCACTCAGGACTATACCGGACGGAAGGTATTTATTCCCCGCCGGTCCGTCAAAACGCCTGACTTGCCGGAGCGACTTCACAATTTGAGGCCGGGAGAGTGCATCGAATTTTCCCTGCAGGAGAGACCTCGAGGGCCGTGGGCAGCTGGCGTGATCCGGATCCCAGACTCCGATGAGGATCGCTACCCATCGTACGATGAGCTGTATGAGGACGACGAGTGGCCGGAGTCTCTGAATACCTCTTCTTCCTCGGCTGCAAGTCCCGGGGCGGTGACTCACGTGAATGCCCCATCCACGGTTATCGTGAATACAGGCCCCATTGCTATCCATGGGCCAGGCATGATCCATGGCGCCGCCCCCACCGTCTCCCCTGCAGGAAGCGTTGCCAGGTCCCGCAGTTCTTCCAGGGGAGAAGACACCCCGGTTGGAGAGCCTTGTCCGGAGGCTCCAACTAGATCCTATTTTCCACCTGCCGGTTACCAGTGGGGTGACGACCCGGCCTCAGAAGAATCGGAGCAGGAGGGAGCCGCGGCGCTGCTGCCGGAGCCCATTTATTTCTTTCTGGACCCCTCCGTGGTCCCTGGCTCTGTTGAGCCCTCGGCTGGCACAGCCGACACCCCGGGCGACAGCGCCCCTCCACCGGAATGTCAGGAGGATGCTGCTGCGCCTGCAGTTCCTGCAACTGCCACCAGGTGTCCCCAGCCGGCTCCTACCACCGCTGCGGATGCACAGGATTCCCGGCTGACTTTGGATCCTGTCCCTGCTGAACCCAGCGAAGATGCATCTGATTAACCCCTGATGGGCTGTAGCCCTGACCAGGTACTGTGCATAGTGTAAATATTATTTCTGCTACCCCATAGAGCCAGAAACTTTCCTGGGACTCTCCCCCTATTTACTTATTCCAGTCAAGAGACATACCTTGAACTGTTATGTGCTATGATAGCACCCCTTCCTCTGCCACAGCAGAGATTCCTTCAAAGGACTCTGTCCCTCTACACATAGAGGAGACCCTTTGCATCTTTATTGCACTTTTCCCCACATCAAGGGCTGTGCCCAGAAGATGGACTTTGATACTAAAGACCTTCTGAGAGACTTTTGCCAACTCCGAGGAAAAGTTGCTACTTTGTTGACTTTTATTTGCACTTAATGCCTTCCTTTTAGGTACGGACATTCTGCATGCACTTTTTATGCCTTTTCCTTTTCAGGTAAAGACACATTTGCTATCTCGCTACCTTGAGTAGCCTGCCTCTATAACGTTTGTAAGGTTATAAGATGTGTACCCATTGGGCTCCTAAGTCAATGTGAGTTTACAATATGTTTGCACACTGTCAATTGATGTCAGTAGTTTGCACTAACCTTTTATAGGCTTTTCAGGTTGTAGTATGGCTGTGTCGGACCGTCTTTATGTAGTACAATGTCTTATTGTGTCACATATGCCAATGTAATGCATATATACACTAGCATTTACATATCCGTGTCTTAGTCCGACACCAACCCAGGTGCCTGTCTCCAGGACAATGGGCGATTTGTCCCTACAAATCATATAGCCTGCACTTTACCGAAGTGCCCCTATCTACCTCTGCGCCCCAAACCATCCGTAGTCGAGCCAAGGGCGGCTCTTTCAATTGCCCCGGGGGTATGCAACACCCTCGCCGATGCAAGGCAGAGGAGTGGTTGCGAATACGTCCCACCATGTAGCTTGCAGCCTGTGTAGGGTCTAGTCAGCCCCACAGCATGCCACTACATCACACTACATAGTCCTTATAGGACACAGGGGAACATTGCAGTGGTAGATCCTGCCTGGCAAGGCAGAAGTTAATTGTTTTGTGTGGTGTAAGTGCAACACCCTCGCCGATGCAATGGCGAGGTAGGGTTTGCGAATACGTCCCACCTGCATGTAATCACCTTACACAACATGGTCCTGATAGGACATAGGGGTATTGCAGTGGTGAATCCTGCCTGGCAAGGCAGAGGTTAAGTATTTTGTATGATGCAAGATGCTGTTGTCCAATGATATGTGTTACATCCTGTGCTCTGTAAGCTGAGATGTGATTGGAGGAGCAGCCACCACCTGACCAGGGGAGTAACAAGATCCCTGGAAACTTCCAGAAGAAGTTAGTTCTCTCTCAGAAGAGAGTGCAGTGTGAGGAGAGAGTTCTCTCTCTCAGATTAGAGACTCAGAGGAGTCTGTGCAGTCAGCACACCAGACCAGAGCAGGAAGAGCCTAGCCCCTGCCTCTGAAGAGTGGAGTATAAGACTAGAGTTAGTGTAGTGAGGAAAGGGGTATCATCTTACCTTTAAAGGTGATACCTGAAGCCCTACAGGACAAGCTGAAGCTTCCTACCAAGACACAGCTGCCTCCCAGCCTGCCCTCTACATCCAGGCTGGTGAACTATCTCCTGAGGCTCCCTCCAACTCACATCTCCGCACTCCATCTACCTGTTAAAGGCACGTTGCTGCGGTTCCTGCCGGTTCAAATAAAGAACTGTAAGTTGTTTTCTTCTACTTCTGTCTCCGTCTGGTCCCCGCTAATACGGCTGCCTTCATCACCGGCACCCTGTCCATCACCCAGAGACTCACCCTCGGGACATTAAGGGGTTGCCCCAGGGAGATCCGCTATAGCAGCCTCTCCCTCATCATTTCTTGCCAACACCACCCTGCTGGAGACCTGCCAGGCTGTAGGACAGCCCTCCGGTTCCCCCGTACCAAGCACCGTGACACTAGCGTGCTTAGGCCGCAACCGCCAGCCACTCCGGTATCGCGGGCCCCGGCTGTCACCAGGCCTCACCTCGAGGGCTAGGCCCCGGTGGGGGATGTTGCAAGTGGCGTCACGAACAGGATATATACTTCTGTGCCTTATCCTGGCACTAAAGACTGTACTTTATTAAGAAACGATTGTACTGCCTAACCCTGCTGCCATTCGGGTATAGGCCCAAGTGACTTTGTGTGTTTCACATTGAACTGTATTACTGCTGCCACGTGCTGTCGAGCTCCGCTCCAGCACTGAAGAGGTTAACCCCTGCAAAGAACTTTGTCAGCTCTGCTACATCCGGCGCAGCATTTTACCTCAGAGACGTGTGGCGCAGCAAGTATTTCCAGCCCGCCAAATCCTCACTGGCGGGAACTCCAGAGTCGCCACTAGGCTCCGCCCCCTGCGCGAGTGGCGCAAAGTACCGTGGAGGAGGAGCTGGAGCGAGTGCGGCCGGCAACGAAGAGGGTTAATCGGCCATCTTGAATTTCGGCGCAGGCCGCGCCTGAAGCCTGCCAGCAGCGTGCGCCTCATCCGGAGTTCCGGCGCACGTGTCCGCGACTGGAGGAGAACACCGCTGATCATCACCGAGCCCCTGCTGTCTGCCGGACATCGGGAACGGAGACCTTCGTGTACCGGAGCTGTCCTGTCACCGCGGCTGATCCTGAGTGAGTACCGCTGGGGAAGTTAAAGGGGGGTAGAGATTGTTTCCGACGCTAGGTTATTGGCTCACCTCCCAGGGAATAGTGACTGTGTCTTAAAGTGCCCACGTCCCATTCTAGCCATCGCCCATAGCAACGGACATTGTGTAACCCTACAGGCTTCCCTCAGCTAGGCCAGTCATGTCCGCCCAGGACGAAGATACGGGACTGGAGCAGGTCCCGTCCCCTGGTCCCTCCTCAGGGTACCGGAGCATGTTAAGTCCTCCAGAGAGTCCCTTCAGCCCTGCTACGGCTAGTGTCTCTGGGACCCCCACCATGATGCCTCTGACTATGCCCTACTACCCGGGAGCCCCCTGGTTACCCCACTATGAGGGAGAATCACACAGTCTCCCTGAATTCAGAGACAAGTTGTTAGCCACCTTGGCCCTGTACCCGTTCACAGAGGAACAGAAAGTGGGCATCCTAACCGGGCAGTTGAAAGGACCCGCTCTCCGGGAAGTCAAGTCCTGGCCCCGAGAACAGTGTCAGAATGTGGTCCAAATTCTTGATAGGTTGCGCAACACCTTTGACAAGTGTACTGCCTCAGAGTTGAAGCAGCAATTTTTCGGGAAAAGACAGAAGCCCCAAGAGTCCCTCCGAGACTTTGCCCTCTCCCTACAGGAGACATGGAAGGCCATAACCCGTCTTGATCCCCAAAGACGCTGAAACCTCTGACCAAACCCTGAGGGAACAATTCATTAATGGACTTGTTGATAGAAATCAAAGGTGTCAACTAAAGATCATCTCTTCTCAACATGCCCAGGCCTCTTTCCTTGAGTTTAAGGAAATTGCCATTGACATATTAGGAGACCGACCACCTATTGGACCGCAGCAAGAGCCTGAATCCGTGGAAATGGAAGAATCTGCTCTAGCTTGCCATCCCACGCAGTCAGCATCACCTACTCCGGCGGCTCTGGAAGCTACTGGCATATCAGGACCGGTCCCTAATCTGGCGGACACCCTGCATCAAATCCTCGATCGGTTGACCCAGTTGGAAGTAACTGTCTCCGCTATGAGGAGGAAACCTCCAGAAAACCTGGTACGGTCAGCTACTCCTCGTGAATCTCCGACTAAACAGCGCCCAAAGGAAGCGAAGTCGTTAAGCACCTGGAGTCAGAAGAAACCCCGCCAGCGGTGCAGCTACTGCCATAAGTATGGGCATGAAGAGAATGATTGTCGTCAGTTAAACGACAAACCCTTGGAGCTAAGGGACGACCTCCAAGGGAAGAACTTGTAAGTCCCCGAGATGCCAACTGGATGCCCAGGTTCGTGGGGACTCGCCCCATGGTTCATGTAACCATCAACGGAGTTACCCTACCGGCCTTAATTGATACCGGCTCCCAAGTGACCACCCTCCGGAGTGCTGCCTTCGAGAAATGCCGGGGAAAAGCATCCTTAGTCCAGCCTCCCAAGGCTTACTTGAACATTATTGCCACGAACGGAAAACCCGTTCCTATCCGCGGCTACTGGGAGCCCACACTAACCATTGGAGACACTGAGTTAACCAGACAGGGCGTAGTGGTGACACGTGTGCCCGAAAACGGTAACTTCTCCCTGGTACTGGGTACCAATGTCCTCCGCAACTGCTACCCTGAAGTGCTGAAGGCTCTCCACGACTCCCTGCCAACCGTGCCTAACGGTTCCCGGAAGGTAATTCAGGAGACTATGCAGGTTCTAGCGGCGCAACAGAAGTTTGCTGGCCCTAATGGAGAAATCTGCAGAGCCCGGATCAAGGATCCCCAACCTGTCCGCCTTCAACCTGGGACTGAGACGTTAGTATGGTGTCGAGCCTGCATGGGCGTCCAAGGTCAAGACTACCAGGCGATAGTAGAACCTCTACCAGCTGATGAAGAACTGCCCATTCTAGCCGCCAGGAGCCTAGTCACGGTATCCCGAGGACAAGTGCCCATTCGACTGCTAAATGTGGGAGACTCCCCAGTGGATCTGAGAAAGTACCAAGCCGTAGCCACTCTCTTCAGCGTCCATCCTGAAGACTTGGTGGAAACCTCTCTGTCTGCCTCCCAGCAGTTGGAACTGAAGCAAAGTGCTGAAGGTGAGCCTGCCGAGCAACCCTGGTGGCTTGAGCTCAATATTGGAGACGACGATTTTACTCCTGCCGACCAAGTACAAGGTGTCCTGGACGTCGTTATGAAGCACCACCAGGCCTTCAGCAAACACCCACTGGATTTTGGGCAGACTACTCTGATCCAACACACCGTCCCTACTGGCTCTCATCCTCCTATCAAGGAACGGTACCGGCCCATCCCTCCAGCCCGCTACCAAGAGGTGAAGAAGCTGGTACAAGAGATGAAGACAGCCAACGTTATCCGGGAGAGTCACAGCCCATGGGCTGCCCCGCTGGTCCTTGTGAAGAAGAAGGATGGAACCCTTCGATTCTGTGTTGACTATAGGAAGATCAACAATATCACCCACAAGGACGCCTATCCCCTGCCTCGAATCGAGGAATCCCTCGCAGCCCTAGGGTCAGCTGCCTACTTCTCTACCCTGGACCTGACCAGTGGCTACTGGCAAGTGGCCATGGCGCCGGAAGACAGAGAGAAGACGGCTTTCACCACCCCAATGGGCTTGTTCGAGTTCAACAACATGCCGTTCGGGCTATGCAACGCCCCAGGCACATTTCAACGGCTGATGGAGAGATGTTTGGGTCATCGAAACTTCGAGACCGTCCTACTATACTTGGACGACATCATCATCTACTCCAAGACTTATGAAGACCACCTCCACCATCTGGCTGAAGTCTTCCAAATCCTGACCCAACATGGGTTGAAGGTCAAGCCATCCAAGTGCCACCTGCTACAACCTAGCGTCAAGTACCTGGGACATGTGGTGAGCGCTCATGGAATTGAGCCAGATCCAGAGAAGATTGCAGCTGTCCACGACTGGCCTACCCCATCAACCATACGGGACATCAAAAGCTTCCTGGGATTTGCCAGTTAATACAGGCGTTTCATCCCGAAGTTTGCCCAGCTGGCGGCTCCCCTGCAAGAGCTTCTAAGGGGCCTGCCAAAAGAGAGACAACGTTCCCGGGTATCCATTGAGTGGACGGCCGAACGAGAAGCTGCCTTCCAGATGCTCAAGCAACGGCTGACTGAACCTCCGGTGTTGGGATATCAAGACTACAGTCTGCCTTTCACCCTATACACTGATGCCAGCAAGCAAGGTCTAGGGGCTGTACTATCCCAGCTCCAAAACGGAACTGAAAGGGTCATAGCCTACGCCAGCCGTTCCCTCCGAGAACCGGAGCAAAACGACCAGAACTACAGTTCCTTCAAGTTGGAGTTTCTGGCGTTAGTCTGGGCTGTGACCGAAAAGTTCAAGGACTACCTAGCTGCATCATCTTTCACTGTCTTCACAGACAATAATCCTTTGGCGCATCTGAACACCGCTCGTCTTGGAGCACTGGAACAACGGTGGGCCTCCCGACTCGCCAATTTCAACTTTACCATCAAGTACCGGGCTGGCAAGACCAATGACAACGCCAACGCTCTGTCCCGTCTCCCTGACCAGTGGGAGGGACCCTCCACAGATGCTCAGTGGGAAGATGTCGAGATGCCAGCATTCTATGCCCGGTTTGTGCATCAAGATGCCCAGAGAGTTTACTCCCTACCGACAGAGGCAGCGCCAGCTACTCCTCAAGAAGAGTCAGAGCCCCCTGCGGAAAAGGACCTCTGGATGAGTCTTCAGGCTGATAGCCGTGCCATAGGAGAAGTAATGGACTATCTCTCTAGTGGGCGAGTGCCTGAAAGAATCCGGCGCAGAAGAGCTGATGGAGAACTGTCTCAATTGTGGCGCCAGAGAAAGACTCTGAGCATGCACCAGGGTCTGCTAAAGAGAAGAACTCTGGACCCTATCACTTATGACCGGCTGTACCAGATTGTGATTCCCAGGAGGGACGCCAAGATAGTACTGGAAATGTACCATGACCAGTCCGGACACTTTGGCGCTCAGAAGACTGAAGCCACCCTCCGACGGCGATTCTTCTGGGTCAACATGAAGTCCGACATTGAAGCCTGGTGTCAGGAATGCCCAGCCTGCGCCATCGCTCGAGGAGAGCGACACAATCAAAGGGCCCCTCTACGTCCCATTGTGAGCCAACGGCCCTTGGAGATCCTGGCATTGGACCACGTGAAGTTGGAGCCCAGCAGATCCGGTCACAGTTATGCTCTTACTATCATCGACCACTATACCAAATTTGTGGTTGCAGTACCTGTCAGAGACCTGTCTGCAAGGACCACCGCAGCGGCCCTGTGGAAGAGCTTCATCCTCCCCTATGGCTGTCCGGACCAGATCCTTACAGACCAAGGAACAGCATTTGAGTCCTAAGTCTTCCAGGAGCTGTGCACTCTATATGGCTGCAAAAAACTGAGGACCACAGCCTATCATCCCCAAGGCAACGGGCTTTGTGAAAAGATGAATCAGACTCTAATCAATATGCTGAGGACTCTGACTCCTGCAAAAAGGGCTGACTGGCCAAAACTGTTGCCCGAATTAGTGTACCTGTACAACAATACCACTCATT
Organism: Engystomops pustulosus; assembly: GCF_040894005.1. Lineage (NCBI taxonomy): Eukaryota > Metazoa > Chordata > Amphibia > Anura > Leptodactylidae > Engystomops > Engystomops pustulosus. Next base: position 4,671,672 of record NC_092417.1, read on the forward strand.
GCTCCACAGGATACACCCCGTATTATCTGATGTTTGGGAGACACGGCCATCTCCCTGCTGATATGACCTGGGACATGGAGTCCCCTGATTCCCAGTCTTTACTCCCCCAGACTGACTGGGTTCACGAACACCAGAGGCGCCTGGCGGATGCCAGAGAAGTTGTGGATCTGCGGTTGGAAGAGGCCCGAGAGAAACAAAAAAGGGACTTCGATCGTAATGCCTGTGCTGAGCCTTTTGCCCCAGGAGATCGGGTGTGGCTGCGCAACAACCATCCTACCAGTAAGCTAGATGGGCGTTGGGAGCGTGAGCCATACCTTGTTAGGGACAGTCTCTCCCCTGAAGTCTACGAGATTTCAAGAGGAGACCGTCCACCACTACATAGGAACCGGCTGAAGAGATGTCTTCGTCCTTTTGCCCCTATGTCTACACCTCTCACCTCGACCCCCAACTTACAGACCTCCTTGTGTTCGCCTACCCCCAGTTTCTTGGAACTTGTGACTGTGCCTCAATTCTGTTTTGTTTCCACTCCAGTAAAAGGTACCCCAGAGAGACCATCATCCCCACCGCAGTCTCCAATACTGCTGCCTGTGGAGGATGATCCGGCTCCACTGTCTGCAACCCCTGAAACATCAGAGCCAGCTGAGACGCCGACTCCAGCGCCTGAATCAGAGGACGACGATGAGGAGATTGTTATCTTCTCCCAGCCGGAACTTCGGAGGTCTCAAAGGGAGACAAAAGGTAAAGCTCCTGCGTACCTGCAGGAGTATCAGCTGGTGTCACGCAGAAGGAGGAGGCAGGTACGTTTTTCTGACACCGAAGTACTTGCCACCGAAGAAGATGCTGAGTAACCCCTGAAGGGCTGTAGCCCACTTCAGGTACTGTACTGTGTACATATTGTATATTTCTGTCCTATACCCCGAAGAGCCAGAGACTTTCCTGAGACTCCTACCCTTATTTATCTCAGTCAAGAGATTCCTACCAAAGGACTCTGTCCCTCTACACATAGAGGAGACCCTTTGCTTCTCAGTGCACTTTTCCCCACATCAAGGGCTGTACCCAGAAGATGGACTTTGTCACTAGAGACCTTCTGTGAGACTTTTGCCAGATACTACCAGGGAAAAGTTGCTATGTCTATTGACTATTATTTTGCACTTAATGCCTTTCCTTGTAGGTACGGACATTATGCTTGCACCTTTAACGTTTGTAACGTTTAAGATGTGTACCCATTGGGCTCCTAAGCCAATGTGAATTTATCACCTGTTTGCACACTGTCATATATGCCAGTAGTCTGCATTAACCCTTTCATAGGCTTTACAGGTTGTAGTGTGGCTGTGTTGGACCGTCTTTTTGTGTAAAACACTGACCGCTACCTGATCCCCCAAACCGAGGTTTGCACATGGGGGTAGTCCGTAAACTGCGGGTCCTTCTGGGACCGGGGGTGTTACAGAGCTAGCACCTGGATGCCACTCATACATGGGTAAGGATGCCAGTCAGGAGGTACTTGTGTCGCATATGCTAACGCAATGCAGATAGACACCTTATATATAATTGCCGCCAGGGATGAAGCGTTGATATAACAAATATACAGGCCTTGGTGCAAGGAGTGGATTACAGGACATGACACCACACCTTTCCTACTGTACAGTTCGGTTTAATGGCGTCAGCGACCAACTGTCATACAGCTACATATTTTTGTCTTAGTCCGACACCAACTCAGGTGCCTGTCTCCAGGACCATGGGCGGTTTGTCCCTACACCTCACATAGCCTGCACTTCCTAGAAGTGCCCTTAGCCCCCTCTGTGCCCCAAACCATCTGTAGTCGAGCCGAGGGCGGCTCTTTCAATTGCCCCCGGGGTATGCAACACCCTCGCCGATGCAATGGCGAGGCAGGGTTTGCGAATACGTCCCACCTGCATGTAATCACCTTACACAACATGGTCCTGATAGGACATAGGGGTATTGCAGTGGTGAATCCTGCCTGGCAAGGCAGAGGTTAAGTATTTTGTATGATGCAAGATGCTGTTGTCCAATGATATGTGTTACATCCTGTGCTCTGTAAGCTGAGATGTGATTGGAGGAGCAGCCACCACCTGACCAGGGGAGTAACAAGATCCCTGGAAACTTCCAGAAGAAGTTAGTTCTCTCTCAGAAGAGAGTGCAGTGTGAGGAGAGAGTTCTCTCTCTCAGATTAGAGACTCAGAGGAGTCTGTGCAGTCAGCACACCAGACCAAGAGCAGGTGAGCCTAGCCCCTGCCTCTGAAGAGTGGAGTATAAGACTAGAGTTAGTGTAGTGAGGAAAGGGGTATCATCTTACCTTTAAAGGTGATACCTGAAGCCCTACAGGACAAACTGAAGCTTCCTACCAAGACACAGCTGCCTCCCAGCCTGCCCTCTACATCCAGGCTGGTGAACTATCTCCTGAGGCTCCCTCCAACTCACATCTCCGCACTCCATCTACCTGTTAAAGGCACGTTGCTGCGGTTCCTGCCGGTTCAAATAAAGAACTGTAAGTTGTTTTCTTCAACTTCTGTCTCCGTCTGGTCCCTGCTAATACGGCTGCCTTCATCACCGGCACCCTGTCCATCACCCAGAGACTCACCCTCGGGACATTAAGGGGTTGCCCCAGGGAGATCCGCTATAGCAGCCTCTCCCTCATCATTTCTTGCCAACACCACCCTGCTGGAGACCTGCCAGGCTGTAGGACAGCCCTCCGGTTCCCCCGTACCAAGCACCGTGACACTAGCGTGCTTAGGCCGCAACTGCCAGCCACTCCGGTATCGCGGGCCCCGGCTGTCACCAGGCCTCACCTCGAGGGCTAGGCCCCGGTGGGGGATGTTGCATAAGATGTGTCATCCAATCACTTGTCTTATACTCTATTCTCTGTAAGCTGAGAGGTAATTGGAGGAGCAGTCACCACCTGACCAGGGGAGTTACAAGACCCTGTCAGGAAACTTCTAGATCTCGTAGTCTCTCCCAGGAGGGAGAAGAGAGCAGTCAGACTAGGAGTCTGCAGCAAGCAGGCTGGAGTAACTCCAGTCTAAAAAAACCACACAGAGACTCATACTCTAGACAACAAAGGGTTGCCCCAGGGAGGTCCGCTATAGCAGCCTCTCCCTCATCATTTCTTGCCAACACCACCTGCTGGAGACCTGCCAGGCTGTAGGACAGCCCTCCGGTTCCCCATACCAAGCACCGTGACAATAGCGTGCCTAGGCCGCAACCGCCAGCCACTGCGGGCCCTGGCTGTCTCCAGGCCCCAAGAAAAGGCTAGGCCCCGGTGGGGGATGTTGCACATGGTTGGGGTGTCCCTGAGCATACAGTCAGTCCTATAGTTACAGTGATAGCCATGGTTGGGGTGTCCCTGAGCATACAGTAAGTCCTATAGATACAGTGATAGTCATGGTTGGGGTGTCCCTGAGCATACAGTCAGTCCTATAGATACAGTGATAGTCATGGTTGGGGTGTCCCTGAGCATACAGTCAGTCCTATAGATACAGTGATAGTCATGGTTGGGGTGTCCCTGAGCATACAGTCAGTCCTATAGTTACAGTGATAGTCATGGTTGGGGTGTCTCTGAGCATACAGTCAGTCCTATAGTTACAGTGATAGTCATGGTTGGGGTGTCCCTGAGCATACAGTCAGTCAGAGACCGGCTAGCAAGAAGAATAAGTAAGCATGGAATAGAAAGCGTGGAAGCGTGCTGACTTCCCTCTAGCTTTACAGACGTGGCACTGGTCAGCAGGACTTGGAAAGGACCGTCGTAGCGAGGCTCCAGACTCTCTCTCTGGTGTGTCTTCACCACCCGTAGTCTCCAGGCTTCAGGGTATGCGTCCTGAGGTCTCTGTCTGCATATGAAAAGGAATCAGAAACCCTTTTGCGGACCTTTTCCAAGGCCTCGCTCAACTGTGTGGCACATTCCACCTGGTTTCCTGCCATCAGCTATAGGATCTGTGGGAAGAAGGGGCCTAGTCTGGGTGCACAGCCAAAAAGTACTTCAAACGACAATCCCATCTTTCTGTTGGGTGTGGTCCTAAGTGAATAGTGGGCAGCAGGAAAGCACTCACGCCATGGTTTCCCTGTTACTTCCATGGCCTCCCAGATCTCTAACTTAAGAGTGCCGTTTAGAGTATCTCAAATGCACCACTAATTTGGGAAGGGCAAGGGGTGTGCAGGGCCTGTTCTACACCCAGGAGGGACAAGGCTTCAGGTCTTTACCTGTCCAGTGAAGTGGGTTCTGCGACCGGACTCTATGGTCTCTGGAGGTCCAAACCTGCAGAAAAATCTCACTCACCACCTTCTTGGCTGCAGCTCTGGCAGTAGCCTTGGTCATGGGAGAAGCTTCTGGCCACCCTGGAAAGAGATCAATGCACACAAGCACGTATTCCTACGTACCACTTTTTGGTAGCTGGATAAAATCCATCTGCAGTCTCTGGAAGGGATACAGCAGCTCGGGTGTCACCTTCTGTGGGGTCTTTACCACCTCACCCGGGTTGTGGCGGGCACAGACTATAAAGGCTTTCACTAGTCTAGTGACAGGGGTAGTAATGCCCGGGCAAACCACTGGTGGTTTATGAGCACTAGCATGGCCATTTTGGATGTGTGTGTGTCCGTGGGCTACTTGACTTACTGTCGGGTGCAGGGCTCCGGGCAGGCACACCCTCTCTCCCAGCATCCAGGTCCCATCGGCATCTGGGCTCCAACTTTCCTCCACACTTCCTTCACTTCTGATGACACTCGGGCCACCAGGGACTGGAACACCTGTGGATCAAACTTTTAGCTCAGAACTCACGGCTGAGACTTCAGGACAGTCTGTGGGCTCCATCTGTGCAGCTGCCTTCTCCATCCCGTCAGCCACATACTTGCCCTTGGCTTGTGGAGTTAGCAAACTGTGTGTGCTATTACTTATACTATCCCCACCTCTTGTGGAAGTAAGAGAGCATCCATGAGCTCTATAACCAGCGTGCCATGCTTAAAGGGGGTCCCTGCAGAGGTGAGGAAATCTCTGGCCTTCCATATGGGTTCATAGTCGTGTTTAGACCCCAGAACTATACCTTGAGTATAGATGTTTGTCCTTTTACCTTTCACCAGCTGTAGCACTTCCCTGAGTGCCGTCACTTCACCTCCTGCGCTGATCTGTGTGGAGGGAGTGGTTCTTGTACTACCTCATGTGCGCCACTGACCACTGTATATCCAGTGTAGAACCGTCTGTCTTCTCCTGCAGACCTGGAGCCATCTATGAGAAAAAACTCAACATCTGGGTTACTCACCCTTCTCCCCCCCCCTCTCTGAATCCTGGAAGACTGGCGACAAAATGAAGGATTCAGAGCTGTGCACCTTATCAGTGTGTCCTGGGGCATCAGGAGTGCACACTGGAGTCTGAGCTGTCTGGCCTTGGCTCAGATGCTTGGGCTGTACTTGGGTGAGGATACTGTGCAAGGTATGTGGGGTTTGCACTGTAACTGAGTGATCTAGGGTCTGGGATCAACTCACTGGCCTTGCTGAGCAGATTGCTGGCTGCAGCTACTGACACATGCGGGACTCCCCTCACGACCGGGGTCTAACCGGGCCTAATAGTGGGCCACTGGGGTGGCCACCGCGTTCCTGGGCTAGGACACCTGTGGCCTAGATACTCGGTGGAAAATAAAAGGTCTGGTTCAGTGGCATGTGCCTTGGGCCGGGGCAGACAGGATTTGCCAGCTTAGGGCTATGGAATGCATCAATTGCCTCCTGACTAAGGGCAAATGGGGAAGAGGCAATTCAGTCATCAAGGGGCAGCAGACCTTATCCCAGGCCTGCAGGAGCTGGCCAGTCCTAGAATCATGTGGAGAGCCTTAGGGCCTCAGGGCAGGGGCACATTGTGGACTGCCAGCTTTCTTTCCTCTGCCAGGTATCTGACTGTGGCTGGGAAGCAGTGGCCTAGGAAGACCACCTTCTCCTGGTAGTACTGGAGCTTGTCTCTGGGAACTTTGCAACCCTTCTGGAACAGAAAACACATAAGGTCAATAAATGCATCCTGGCAAACAAAAACAGTAGGTCCTCCGCATACTGAAAAGGAGAACATCCAGTAAGGGGCTAGTCTGCCAGTCTACTCCCTGTAGGGCCGTGGGGTATTGGCTGGGTGAGTTTTACCCCCCTTGTGGGAATCTGCACCAGGTGTACTGGAATACTGAACTGGTAAAGGCAAATAGGTCCTGGCAATCCTCATGTAGGGGCACAGAGAGGAAAACATTTGCCAAATCAATAACAGTGAATAATATGTCACTCTCATGGACTGCTGCCAGTTTGGGCTAGGGACCACTGGGCTTCAGTACACTCATTGGCAGCGTAGAGGTCATGGACCATCCTACATGCATCAGGCTGTTCTTTCTGGGTCTTTTTCTTGACTGGAAATGGGTTAAAATCATCATCGGACTAGCAGGGGAGAGTTCTACAATGAAAGGCAATAACTCTGTTTGGGGGGCTGTTCAGAAGGGGGACTGTTCTCGCTAACATCCCTGTCCGTTACCACCCCCCCTTGTCCTGCCCTGTTGGGGCCGTCTCCGCCACTCACTATAGTAATGTCTCCTCCCCACAGTCGAAACACGCCCACTTGGGTTGGTCGGTTGAGACTTCCGGAGATGTTGTCAGTCTGTGAAACATCCTCTATTCCCTCTGAACGTCAATGTGTCAGAGTCCTCCACCACATCTCCAGCCCAGTGTGCTTTCAGTCACAATCTTATCAGTCCCTGTATACGCAAGTCTGGTTGAGATGTCTCTAGTCCGTTAACACCTTTGGTAACAACCCATTGCAAAACAGATGTACACTACACTGTCAGGTCACCATCCCATGGAACTCTTCCATTACCGTGTGCGTCTCCGCTTTATCTCATCCAGACATATAGGATTCTCTTAACCATCTATAAACTTCTGGCTAGACTCCAATGTCTCAACAAAATCCAGGTACACTTATGTTGGTTTTTAATCAAAAAGGAACAAAAGTCAGTCATAGGCTCTGTAATACAGTTGGGGGGCTCATTCTTGCTTAGTCTGTTTGTGGGTTACACAGGAGGACATCACATCATACTGTATTCTTGTTCCACAACCAAATAAATTCCTTCAAGTCTTTTTTAGATTGTCAGGGAGAACTCTAAACGCAGTGATCTGCCCCTCCCAATTGAAAATATTAGCACTAGCCTGTAAACCACGAGATAACAGAACACAGATTCCAAGCAACTCAATATGGAGAAATGCAGTTTTCCGTGAACGTCAAGGTCACTGTCGTCTCTCTCGTAGATAAGACAGACAAAGAATTCAGGCAAAGCCCTAGACTTATATGTCCGTCCTTTACAAAACAAAATGCAGCTCCAACAGCCCCCACCCTTTTGTTAACCCCTTAAATGCCAGAAAGCAGGTACCAGATGCATTGCAACACTTTTTATAGTAATTTTTCTCTAATTGTTGGGATCAAATACATTTTAATAATACTCAAACAACATCCCACACTCCAAGACCCCTAGCAGACGCCCGAAACGGTGAAATATCACCAGCCGGCATTTTTTCAAACGTCTGGCAGGACGCCTCAAGCATGGTCAGCTGTTATCCTACAAAGCCCCACAACCAGCCTTTATGGCTGCCAACAGCTTACCATAGGCAATTAACTTTCAGGGACTTGAAAGGAATATAACTTAAGATGGCCGCCACTGAAGAATGGTAGGGCGTGTCATCTTCTCTAACCACCAGATACAGGGGTGGAGTCTGGATTACAGGGGCCATTTTTCACTCCAAGGAAAATATAATAAAATCTCTTTTTCTCAAATTCTTTCCACATCAAAAACTTTGAAATGTCCCTTATCGCCTGTCTCTTTCTTCATTGGGCACTCTGAAGGATTCCTGTCACTCTGTCCTGGTCCGTCTGTCAGTCAGAGGCTCTAAGTGTCTGTTTGCAAATCTGATCACGTTTTCTCACTTGTACAATCATCAGATCCTCTAACACATCCCAAAAAAACTTTCAAACCTTCACTATGACCTTTCATTTCAAACCCAAAACTACCAGCCCTTATGTCCGATCATGTCAACTTGCACTTTTCCATCAGTCCTACTTAACTCAACAACCTTCTGTCTCTGTGCATCTTTCCCCTTCATGTGGGACACAATCTTCCTTATCCCTTTGTCTGCAATGCAACGCACTTGGCTCAATTCCAATTCACTCTGCTGTGCTCTCTGTATCTACAACTACGATACCGTTACAGGGACACATCCCCAAAGATTCAGCGGATGCCAACATCTCGATTTATTGACAAACAAAGAAACTAGCTACCAGAGAATATCTCACAAAGGACGCTACACCAAGCCACTGCCTGACTAGACTGACTGTATACCAAGCCACTGCCTGACTAGACTGACTGTATACCAAGCCACTGCCTGACTAGACTGACTGTATACCAAGTCACTGCCTGACTAGACTGACTGTATACCAAGTCACTGCCTGACTAGACGGACTGTACACCAAGCCACTGCCTGACTAGACTGACTGTATACCAAGTCACTGCCTGACTAGACTGACTGTATACCAAGCCACTGCCTGACTAGACTGACTGTATACCAAGTCACTGCATGACTAGACTGACTCTATACCAAGCCACTGCCCGACTAGACTGACTGTATACCAAGTCACTGCCTGACTAGACTGACTGTATACCAAGCCACTGCCTGACTAGACTGACTGTATACCAAGCCACTGCCTGCCTAGACTGACTGTATACCAAGCCACTGCCTGACTAGACTGACTGTATACCAAGTCACTGCATGACTAGACTGACTCTATACCAAGCCACTGCCCGACTAGACTGACTGTATACCAAGTCACTGCCTGACTAGACTGACTGTATACCAAGCCACTGCCTGACTAGACTGACTGTATACCAAGCCACTGCCTGACTAGACTGACTGTATACCAAGCCACTGCCTGACTAGACTGACTGTATACCAAGCCACTGCCTGACTAGACTGACTGTATACCAAGCCACTGCCTGACTAGACTGACTGTATACCAAGCCACTGCCTGACTAGACGGACTCTATACCAAGCCACTGCCTGACTAGACTGACTGTATACCAAGCCACTGCCTGACTAGACTGACTGTATACCAAGCCACTGCCTGACTAGACTGACTGTATACCAAGTCACTGCCTGACTAGACTGACTCTATACCAAGCCACTGCCCGACTAGACTGACTGTATACCAAGCCACTGCCTGACTAGACTGACTGTATACCAAGCCACTGCCTGACTAGACTGACTGTATACCAAGCCACTGCCTGACTAGACTGACTGTATACCAAGCCACTGCCTGACTAGACTGACTGTATACCAAGTCACTGCCTGACTAGACTGACTGTATACCAAGCCACTGCCTGACTAGACTGACTGTATACCAAGCCACTGCCTGACTAGACTGACTCTATACCAAGCCACTGCCTGACTAGACTGACTGTATACCAAGCCACTGCCTGACTAGACTGACTGTATACCAAGCCACTGCCTGACTAGACTGACTGTATACCAAGCCACTGCCTGACTAGACTGACTGTATACCAAGCCACTGCCTGACTAGACTGACTGTATACCAAGCCACTGCCTGACTAGACTGACTGTATACCAAGCCACTGCCTGACTAGACTGACTGTATACCAAGCCACTGCCTGACTAGACGGACTCTATACCAAGCCACTGCCTGACTAGACTGACTGTATACCAAGCCACTGCCTGACTAGACTGACTGTATACCAAGCCACTGCCTGACTAGACTGACTGTATACCAAGCCACTGCCTGACTAGACTGACTGTATACCAAGCCACTGCCTGACTAGACGGACTCTATACCAAGCCACTGCCTGACTAGACTGACTGTATACCAAGCCACTGCCTGACTAGACTGACTGTATACCAAGCCACTGCCTGACTAGACTGACTCTATACCAAGCCACTGCCTGACTAGACTGACTGTATACCAAGCCACTGCCTGACTAGACTGACTGTATACCAAGCCACTGCCTGACTAGACTGACTGTATACCAAGCCACTGCCTGACTAGACTGACTGTATACCAAGCCACTGCCTGACTAGACTGACTGTACACCAAGCCACTGCCTGACTAGACTGACTGTATACCAAGCCACTGCCTGACTAGACTGACTCTATACCAAGCCACTGCCTGACTAGACTGACTCTATACCAAGCCACTGCCTGACTAGACTGACTCTATACCAAGCCACTGCCTGACTAGACTGACTGTATACCAAGTCACTGCCTGCCTAGACTGACTCTATACCAAGCCACTGCCTGACTAGACTGACTGCATACCAAGCCACTGCCTGACTAGACTGACTGTATACCAAGCCACTGCCTGACTAGACTGACTCTATACCAAGCCACTGCCTGACTAGACTGACTGTATACCAAGTCACTGCCTGACTAGACTGACTGTATACCAAGCCACTGCCTGACTAGACTGACTGCATACCAAGCCACTGCCTGACTAGACTGACTGTATACCAAGTCACTGCCTGACTAGACTGACTGTATACCAAGCCACTGCCTGACTAGACTGACTGTATACCAAGCCACTGCCTGACTAGACTGACTGTACACCAAGCCACTGCCTGACTAGACTGACTGTATACCAAGCCACTGCCTGACTAGACTGACTCTATACCAAGCCACTGCCTGACTAGACTGACTCTATACCAAGCCACTGCCTGACTAGACTGACTCTATACCAAGCCACTGCCTGACTAGACTGACTGTATACCAAGTCACTGCCTGCCTAGACTGACTCTATACCAAGCCACTGCCTGACTAGACTGACTGCATACCAAGCCACTGCCTGACTAGACTGACTGTATACCAAGCCACTGCCTGACTAGACTGACTCTATACCAAGCCACTGCCTGACTAGACTGACTGTATACCAAGTCACTGCCTGACTAGACTGACTGTATACCAAGCCACTGCCTGACTAGACTGACTGCATACCAAGCCACTGCCTGACTAGACTGACTGTATACCAAGTCACTGCCTGACTAGACTGACTGTATACCAAGCCACTGCCTGCCTAGACTGACTAAGGGCGCTGTCCCACGTTGCGTTTGCAAATGCAGACGCAGACAAAACCGCGCCCACCGGGGCGGTCCACTGTCCGATCGCATCAGCGTTTCTATGGAAACGCCTGCGATCGGGTACGAGCCGCTGGTGTTTTGCGTTAAATTAATGCAATACACCGGCGGCTCGTTCCCGATCGCAGGCGTTTCCATAGAAACGCCGATGCAATCGGACCGCCCCGGCGGGCGCGGTTTTGTCTGCGTTTGCAAACGCAACGTGGGACAGCGCCCTAAAACATGTCGCCATCCTCCACTAGTTCTCACAGCCACACGAGACCGCTCAGACTCCCGTAGAAAGTCTAGCGCTCGCCTGATCAGGGCGGGTCTCCGCAATCTGAACTCTGTCACAATCTATGGGAAAAACCAGTCCCAAACAAACAGTATCCAGACACTATGATAATCCGACTATCACAACAGAATATCTCCCACGCGTGCATTGCAGACATCTAAGGGTTACTACTTCCCGTCTCACAGCTTCAGCTAACACCACAGACTGTCTGACCATCCGTCACTGTCCAGTCTCTGTCAATCACCTTACAAAGTGGTTCTTTGCCAAAAACTCTGAGCTTACGTTACAGTGAACAACAGTGGCAAATACATAACACAGAGACAGTCTTACCCGGTCCGTCCAACTAGTGACACAGAAGTGACATATCAAGGTAGACAACAAAAACAGCTTACCCTGAGAGCTCTCTGGTCAGTTCTGTTCACCAAGCCGGCGGGGACACTTCACGGAGGCTGCCTCGGTGTTGTTGTTCACTTCTAAGCCCAACCAGGGACGCCAAATATTGTTAGGGATTTTTATGCAGGGCCCCAACAGCCCTCTTGACTTTTGTAAGGTGAGTCCTAATTAACCCTTTCATGATTGTCCTGGTACCAGGAGCTTCAGCACAAACTAAGACACGTCAGTCAATCTCTCTCTTAGTGTATGTAAAGATCTTCTCCCGTTTAATAATCAAAATGCATAATATATTACAGACAGAAGAGTCATCAAAGGGGCGTGAATAGTATACTGTAAAGCTATTGGTCATCAGCACATTCTGGGGAAAAAAAGTTAATTAATTGTGCTCCGTTCTCAGAGACCTTGTACACAGATATTGTTTATACTAATGCTGAGGGCGCGTTCACATGTTGCGTTTTGGTTGCGTTTTCATATACAACAGCTGATGTGAGGTAATTTGCCTAATTACATTACCGTTTACGTTTGTAAACACAATGTTAACGCATGTGTTAACAAAACAAATATGTTAACACTTTGTTAACGCAAATGTTAACATCGTGTTTGCGATGCGTTTTGTAAACGGAAACGTTAACAATGATGTAATTAGGCAAATCACCTCTCCTCAGCTGTAGTATATGCGTTTCAAACGCAATGAAAACGCAGGTCAAAACGCAACGTGTGAACGCGCCCTGAGAAGAATAAGATAAGTGGCTCCAGAATCACAATATAATCAAGGACAGACTGGCTTCTCATTACATGTCACAGGTTATTAGCTGACAGGCGAGCAAACAGGTTACATAAAATGAAGTTTGGATCATGACATTAACTTGAACATGGCCGCTGTATCTAAGATGGCGTCCGAGACCAGTGCGACCTCCTTAACATGTGTGATACTGCCTGCTGAGCTGTGTATCTAATCCTATCCTGTGTGATACTGCCTGCTGAGCTGTGTATCTAATCCTATCCTGTGTGATACTGCTGAGCTGTGTATCTAATCCTATCCTGTGTGATACTGCTGAGCTGTGTATCTAATCTTCTCCTGTGTGATACTGCTGAGCTGTGTATCTAATCCTATCCTGTGTGATACTGTCTGCTGAGCTGTGTATCTAATCCTATCCTGTGTGATACTGCTGAGCTGTGTATCTAATCCTATCCTGTGTGATACTGCTGAGCTGTGTATCTAATCCTATCCTGTGTGATACTGCTGAGCTGTGTATCTAATCCTATCCTGTGTGATACTGCTGAGCTGTGTATCTAATCCTATCCTGTGTGATACTGCTGAGCTGTGTATCTAATCCTATCCTGTGTGATACTGCTGAGCTGTGTATCTAATCCTCTCCTGTGTGATACTGCTGAGCTGTGTATCTAATCGTATTCTGTGTGATACTGCTGAGCTGTTTATCTAATCCTCTCCTGTGTGATACTGCTGAGCTGTGTATCTAATCCTATCCTGTGTGATACAGTCTGCTGAGCTGTGTATCTAATCCTCTCCTGTGTGATACTGCTGAGCTGTGTATCTAATGCTATCCTGTGTGGTACAGCCTGCTGATCTGTGTATCTAATCCTATCCTGTGTGATACTGCTGAGCTGTGTATCTAATCCTATCCTGTGTGATACTGCTGAGCTGTGTATCTAATCCTATCCTGTGTGATACTGCTGAGCTGTGTATCTAATCCTATCCTGTGTGATACAGCCTGCTGAGCTGTGTATCTAATCCTATCCTGTGTGATACTGCCTGCTGAGCTGTGTATCTAATCCTATCCTGTGTGATACAGCCTGCTGAGCTGTGTATCTAATCCTCTCCTGTGTGATACTGCTGAGCTGTGTATCTAATCCTATCCTGTGTGATACAGCCTGCTGAGCTGTGTATCTAATCCTATCCTGTGTGACACAACCTGCTGAGCTGTGTATCTAATCCTATCCTGTGTGATACAGCCTGCTGAGCTGTGTATCTAATCCTATCCTGTGTGATACTGCTGAGCTGTGTATCTAATCCTCTCCTGTGTGATACTGCTGAGCTGTGTATCTGATCCTATTCTGTGTGATACTGCTGAGCTGTGTATCTAATCCTATCCTGTGTGATACTGACTGCTGAGCTGTGTATCTAATCCTCTCCTGTGTGATACTGCTGAGCCGTGTATATAATCCTCTTCTGTGTGATACTGCTGAGCTGTGTATCTAATTCTCTCCTGTGTGATACTGCTGAGCTGTGTATCTAATCCTCTCATGTGTGATACTGCTGAGCTGTGTATCTAATTCTCTCCTGTGTGATACTGCTGAGCTGTGTATCTAATCCTCTCCTGTGTGATACTGCTGAGCTGTGTATCTGATCCTCTCCTGTGTGATACTGCTGAGCTGTGTATCTAATCCTCTCCTGTGTGATAATGCTGAGCCGTGTATCTAATCCTATCCTGTGTGATACTGCTGAGCTGTGTATCTAATCCTCTCCTGTGTGATACTGCTGAGCTGTGTATCTAATCCTCTCCTGTGTGATACTGCTGAGCTGGGTATCTAATCCTATCCTGTGTGATACTGCCTGCTGAGCTGTGTATCTAATCCTATCCTGTGTGATACTGTTGAGCTGTGTATCTAATCCTATCCTGTGTGATACAGCCTGCTGAGCTGTGTATCTAATCCTATCCTGTGTGATACAGCCTGCTGAGCTGTGTATCTAATCCTATCCTGTGTGATACAGCCTGCTGAGCTGTGTATCTAATCCTATCCTGTGTGATACTGCTGAGCTGTGTATCTAATCCTCTCCTGTGTGATACTGCAGAGCTGTGTATCTGATCCTATTCTGTGTGATACTGCTGAGCTGTGTATCTAATCCTATCCTGTGTGATACTGACTGCTGAGCTGTGTATCTAATCCTCTCCTGTGTGATACTGCTGAGCTGTGTATCTAATTCTCTCATGTGTGATACTGCTGAGCTGTGTATCTAATCCTCTCATGTGTGATACTGCTGAGCTGTGTATCTAATTCTCTCCTGTGTGATACTGCTGAGCTGTGTATCTGATCCTCTCCTGTGTGATACTGCTGAGCTGTGTATCTAATCCTCTCCTGTGTGATACAGTCTGCTGAGCTGTGTATCTAATCCTCTCCTCTGTGATACTGCTGAGCTGGGTATCTGATCCTCTCCTGTGTGATACTGCTGAGCTGTGTATCTAATCCTCTCCTGTGTGATAATGCTGAGCCGTGTATCTAATCCTATCCTGTGTGATACTGCTGAGCTGTGTATCTAATCCTATCCTGTGTGATACTGACTGCTGAGCTGTGTATCTAATCCTCTCCTGTGTGATACTGCTGAGCTGTGTATCTAATCCTCTCCTGTGTGATACTGCTGAGCTGTGTATCTAATCCTCTCCTCTGTGATACTGCTGAGCTGGGTATCTGATCCTCTCCTGTGTGATACTGCTGAGCTGTGTATCTAATCCTCTCCTGTGTGATACTGCTGAGCTGGGTATCTAATCCTATCCTGTGTAATACTTTCTGCTGAGCTGTGTATCTAATCCTCTCCTGTGTGATACTGCCTGCTGAGCTGTGTATCTAATCCTATCCTGTGTAATACTTTCTGCTGAGCTGTGTATCTAATCCTATCCTGTGTGATACTGCTGAGCTGTGTATCTAATCTTATCCTGTGTGATACTGACTGCTGAGCTGTGTATCTAATCCTATCCTGTGTGATATTGCTGAGCTGTGTATCTAATCCTATCCTGTGTGATACTGCTGAGCTGTGTATCTAATCCTCTCCTGTGTGATACTGCCTGCTGAGCTGTGTATCTAATCCTCTCCTGTGTGATACTGTCTGCTGAGCTGTGTATCTAATCCTCTCCTGTGTGATACTGCTGAGCTGTGTATCTAATCCTCTCCTGTGTGATACTGTCTGCGGAGCTGGGTATCTAATCCTATCCTGTGTGATACTGTCTGCTGAGCTGTGTATCTAATCCTATCCTGTGTAATACTTTCTGCTGAGCTGTGTATCTAATCCTCTCCTGTGTGATACTGCCTGCTGAGCTGTGTATCTAATCCTCTCCTGTGTGATACTGACTGCTGAGCTGTGTATCTAATCCTCTCCTGTGTGATACTGTCTGCTGAGCTGTGTATCTAATCCTATCCTGTGTAATACTTTCTGCTGAGCTGTGTATCTAATCCTCTCCTGTGTGATACTGCTGAGCTGTGTATCTAATCCTCTCCTGTGTGATACTGCTGAGCTGTGTATCTAATCCTCTCCTGTGTGATACTGTCTGCTGAGCTGGGTATCTAATCCTATCCTGTGTGATACTGTTTGCTAAGCTGTGTATCTAATCCTATCCTTTGTGATACAGTCTGCTGAGCTGTGTATCTAATCCTATCCTTTGTGATACTGCTGAGCTGTGTATCTAATCCTGTGTGATACTGCTGAGCTGTGTATCTAATCCTGTGTGATACTGCTGAGCTGTGTATCTAATCCTCTCCTGTATGATACTGCTGAGCTGTGTATCTAATCCTCTCCTGTGTGATAATGCTGAGCCGTGTATCTAATCCTATCCTGTGTGATACTGCTGAGCTGTGTATCTAATCCTCTCCTGTGTGATACTGCTGAGCTGTGTATCTAATCCTCTCCTGTGTGATACTGCTGAGCTGGGTATCTAATCCTCTCCTGTGTGATACTGCTGAGCTGTGTATCTAATCCTCTCCTGTGTGATACTGCTGAGCTGTGTATCTAATCCTCTCCTGTGTGATACTGTTGAGCTGTGTATCTAATCCTATCCTGTGTGATACAGCCTGCTGAGCTGTGTATCTAATCCTATCCTGTGTGATACAGCCTGCTGAGCTGTGTATCTAATCCTATCCTGTGTGATACAGCCTGCTGAGCTGTGTATCTAATCCTATCCTGTGTGATACTGCTGAGCTGTGTATCTAATCCTCTCCTGTGTGATACTGCAGAGCTGTGTATCTGATCCTATTCTGTGTGATACTGCTGAGCTGTGTATCTAATCCTATCCTGTGTGATACTGACTGCTGAGCTGTGTATCTAATCCTCTCCTGTGTGATACTGCTGAGCTGTGTATCTAATTCTCTCATGTGTGATACTGCTGAGCTGTGTATCTAATCCTCTCATGTGTGATACTGCTGAGCTGTGTATCTAATTCTCTCCTGTGTGATACTGCTGAGCTGTGTATCTGATCCTCTCCTGTGTGATACTGCTGAGCTGTGTATCTAATCCTCTCCTGTGTGATACAGTCTGCTGAGCTGTGTATCTAATCCTCTCCTCTGTGATACTGCTGAGCTGGGTATCTGATCCTCTCCTGTGTGATACTGCTGAGCTGTGTATCTAATCCTATCCTGTGTGATACTGACTGCTGAGCTGTGTATCTAATCCTCTCCTGTGTGATACTGCTGAGCTGTGTATCTAATCCTCTCCTGTGTGATACTGCTGAGCTGTGTATCTAATCCTCTCCTCTGTGATACTGCTGAGCTGGGTATCTGATCCTCTCCTGTGTGATACTGCTGAGCTGTGTATCTAATCCTCTCCTGTGTGATACTGCTGAGCTGGGTATCTAATCCTATCCTGTGTAATACTTTCTGCTGAGCTGTGTATCTAATCCTCTCCTGTGTGATACTGCCTGCTGAGCTGTGTATCTAATCCTATCCTGTGTAATACTTTCTGCTGAGCTGTGTATCTAATCCTATCCTGTGTGATACTGCTGAGCTGTGTATCTAATCTTATCCTGTGTGATACTGACTGCTGAGCTGTGTATCTAATCCTATCCTGTGTGATATTGCTGAGCTGTGTATCTAATCCTATCCTGTGTGATACTGCTGAGCTGTGTATCTAATCCTCTCCTGTGTGATACTGCCTGCTGAGCTGTGTATCTAATCCTCTCCTGTGTGATACTGTCTGCTGAGCTGTGTATCTAATCCTCTCCTGTGTGATACTGCTGAGCTGTGTATCTAATCCTCTCCTGTGTGATACTGTCTGCGGAGCTGGGTATCTAATCCTATCCTGTGTGATACTGTCTGCTGAGCTGTGTATCTAATCCTATCCTGTGTAATACTTTCTGCTGAGCTGTGTATCTAATCCTATCCTGTGTGATACTGCTGAGCTGTGTATCTAATCCTCTCCTGTGTGATACTGCCTGCTGAGCTGTGTATCTAATCCTCTCCTGTGTGATACTGTCTGCTGAGCTGTGTATCTAATCCTCTCCTGTGTGATACTGCTGAGCTGTGTATCTAATCCTCTCCTGTGTGATACTGTCTGCTGAGCTGGGTATCTAATCCTCTCCTGTGTGATACTGCTGAGCTGTGTATCTAATCCTCTCCTGTGTGATACTGTTTGCTAAGCTGTGTATCTAATCCTATCCTTTGTGATACAGTCTGCTGAGCTGTGTATCTAATCCTATCCTTTGTGATACTGCTGAGCTGTGTATCTAATCCTGTGTGATACTGCTGAGCTGTGTATCTAATCCTGTGTGATACTGCTGAGCTGTGTATCTAATCCTCTCCTGTATGATACTGCTGAGCTGTGTATCTAATCCTCTCCTGTGTGATAATGCTGAGCCGTGTATCTAATCCTATCCTGTGTGATACTGCTGAGCTGTGTATCTAATCCTCTCCTGTGTGATACTGCTGAGCTGTGTATCTAATCCTCTCCTGTGTGATACTGCTGAGCTGGGTATCTAATCCTATCCTGTGTGATACAGCCTGCTGAGCTGTGTATCTAATCCTATCCTGTGTGATACAGCCTGCTGAGCTGTGTATCTAATCCTATCCTGTGTGATACTGCTGAGCTGTGTATCTAATCCTATCCTGTGTGATACTGACTGCTGAGCTGTGTATCTAATCCTCTCCTGTGTGATACTGCTGAGCTGTGTATCTAATCCTCTCCTGTGTGATACTGCTGAGCTGTGTATCTAATCCTCTCCTCTGTGATACTGCTGAGCTGGGTATCTGATCCTCTCCTGTGTGATACTGCTGAGCTGTGTATCTAATCCTCTCCTTGTGATACTGCTGAGCTGGGTATCTAATCCTATCCTGTGTAATACTTTCTGCTGAGCTGTGTATCTAATCCTCTCCTGTGTGATACTGACTGCTGAGCTGTGTATCTAATCCTCTCCTGTGTGATACTGACTGCTGAGCTGTGTATCTAATCCTCTCCTGTGTGATACTGCCTGCTGAGCTGTGTATCTAATCCTATCCTGTGTAATACTTTCTGCTGAGCTGGGTATCTAATCCTCTCCTGTGTGATACTGTCTGCTGAGCTGTGTATCTAATCCTCTCCTGTGTGATACTGTCTGCTAAGCTGTGTATCTAATCCTATCCTTTGTGATACAGTCTGCTGAGCTGTGTATCTATTCCTATCCTGTGTGATACTGTCTGCTAAGCTGTGTATCTAATCCTATCCTTTGTGATACTGCTGAGCTGTGTATCTAATCCTCTCCTGTGTGATACTGCTGAGCTGTGTATCTAATCCTATCCTGTGTGATACTGCTGAGCTGTGTATCTAATCCTCTCCTGTATGATACTGCTGAGCCGTGTATCTAATCCTCTCCTGTGTGATACTGCTGAGCTGTGTATCTAATCCTATTTTGTGTGATACTGTCTGCTGAGCTGTGTATCTAATCCTATCCTGTGTGATACTGACTGCTGAGCTGTGTATCTAATCCTATCCTGTGTGATACTGTCTGCTGAGCTATGTATCTAATCCTCTCCTGTGTGATACTGCTGAGCTGTGTATCTAATCCTATCCTGTGTGATACTGCTGAGCTGTGTATCTAATCCTATCCTGTGTGATACAGTCTGCTGAGCTGTGTATCTAATCCTATCCTGTGTGATACTGCTGAGGTGTGTATCTAATCCTATCCTGTGTGATACTGCTGAGCTGTGTATCTAATCCTATCCTGTGTAATACTTTCTGCTGAGCTGGGTATCTAATCCTATCCTGTGTGATACTGACTGCTGAGCTGTGTATCTAATCCTCTCCTGTGTGATACTGCTGAGCTGTGTATCTAATTCTCTCATGTGTGATACTGCTGAGCTGTGTATCTAATCCTCTCATGTGTGATACTGCTGAGCTGTGTATCTAATTCTCTCCTGTGTGATACTGCTGAGCTGTGTATCTGATCCTCTCCTGTGTGATACTGCTGAGCTGTGTATCTAATCCTCTCCTGTGTGATACAGTCTGCTGAGCTGTGTATCTAATCCTCTCCTCTGTGATACTGCTGAGCTGGGTATCTGATCCTCTCCTGTGTGATACTGCTGAGCTGTGTATCTAATCCTATCCTGTGTGATACTGACTGCTGAGCTGTGTATCTAATCCTCTCCTGTGTGATACTGCTGAGCTGTGTATCTAATCCTCTCCTGTGTGATACTGCTGAGCTGTGTATCTAATCCTCTCCTCTGTGATACTGCTGAGCTGGGTATCTGATCCTCTCCTGTGTGATACTGCTGAGCTGTGTATCTAATCCTCTCCTGTGTGATACTGCTGAGCTGGGTATCTAATCCTATCCTGTGTAATACTTTCTGCTGAGCTGTGTATCTAATCCTCTCCTGTGTGATACTGCCTGCTGAGCTGTGTATCTAATCCTATCCTGTGTAATACTTTCTGCTGAGCTGTGTATCTAATCCTATCCTGTGTGATACTGCTGAGCTGTGTATCTAATCTTATCCTGTGTGATACTGACTGCTGAGCTGTGTATCTAATCCTATCCTGTGTGATATTGCTGAGCTGTGTATCTAATCCTATCCTGTGTGATACTGCTGAGCTGTGTATCTAATCCTCTCCTGTGTGATACTGCCTGCTGAGCTGTGTATCTAATCCTCTCCTGTGTGATACTGTCTGCTGAGCTGTGTATCTAATCCTCTCCTGTGTGATACTGCTGAGCTGTGTATCTAATCCTCTCCTGTGTGATACTGTCTGCGGAGCTGGGTATCTAATCCTATCCTGTGTGATACTGTCTGCTGAGCTGTGTATCTAATCCTATCCTGTGTAATACTTTCTGCTGAGCTGTGTATCTAATCCTATCCTGTGTGATACTGCTGAGCTGTGTATCTAATCCTCTCCTGTGTGATACTGCCTGCTGAGCTGTGTATCTAATCCTCTCCTGTGTGATACTGTCTGCTGAGCTGTGTATCTAATCCTCTCCTGTGTGATACTGCTGAGCTGTGTATCTAATCCTCTCCTGTGTGATACTGTCTGCTGAGCTGGGTATCTAATCCTCTCCTGTGTGATACTGCTGAGCTGTGTATCTAATCCTCTCCTGTGTGATACTGTTTGCTAAGCTGTGTATCTAATCCTATCCTTTGTGATACAGTCTGCTGAGCTGTGTATCTAATCCTATCCTTTGTGATACTGCTGAGCTGTGTATCTAATCCTGTGTGATACTGCTGAGCTGTGTATCTAATCCTGTGTGATACTGCTGAGCTGTGTATCTAATCCTCTCCTGTATGATACTGCTGAGCTGTGTATCTAATCCTCTCCTGTGTGATAATGCTGAGCCGTGTATCTAATCCTATCCTGTGTGATACTGCTGAGCTGTGTATCTAATCCTCTCCTGTGTGATACTGCTGAGCTGTGTATCTAATCCTCTCCTGTGTGATACTGCTGAGCTGGGTATCTAATCCTATCCTGTGTGATACAGCCTGCTGAGCTGTGTATCTAATCCTATCCTGTGTGATACAGCCTGCTGAGCTGTGTATCTAATCCTATCCTGTGTGATACTGCTGAGCTGTGTATCTAATCCTATCCTGTGTGATACAGCCTGCTGAGCTGTGTATCTAATCCTATCCTGTGTGATACAGCCTGCTGAGCTGTGTATCTAATCCTATCCTGTGTGATACTGCTGAGCTGTGTATCTAATCCTATCCTGTGTGATACTGACTGCTGAGCTGTGTATCTAATCCTCTCCTGTGTGATACTGCTGAGCTGTGTATCTAATCCTCTCCTGTGTGATACTGCTGAGCTGTGTATCTAATCCTCTCCTCTGTGATACTGCTGAGCTGGGTATCTGATCCTCTCCTGTGTGATACTGCTGAGCTGTGTATCTAATCCTCTCCTTGTGATACTGCTGAGCTGGGTATCTAATCCTATCCTGTGTAATACTTTCTGCTGAGCTGTGTATCTAATCCTCTCCTGTGTGATACTGACTGCTGAGCTGTGTATCTAATCCTCTCCTGTGTGATACTGACTGCTGAGCTGTGTATCTAATCCTCTCCTGTGTGATACTGCCTGCTGAGCTGTGTATCTAATCCTATCCTGTGTAATACTTTCTGCTGAGCTGGGTATCTAATCCTCTCCTGTGTGATACTGTCTGCTGAGCTGTGTATCTAATCCTCTCCTGTGTGATACTGTCTGCTAAGCTGTGTATCTAATCCTATCCTTTGTGATACAGTCTGCTGAGCTGTGTATCTATTCCTATCCTGTGTGATACTGTCTGCTAAGCTGTGTATCTAATCCTATCCTTTGTGATACTGCTGAGCTGTGTATCTAATCCTCTCCTGTGTGATACTGCTGAGCTGTGTATCTAATCCTATCCTGTGTGATACTGCTGAGCTGTGTATCTAATCCTCTCCTGTATGATACTGCTGAGCCGTGTATCTAATCCTCTCCTGTGTGATACTGCTGAGCTGTGTATCTAATCCTATTTTGTGTGATACTGTCTGCTGAGCTGTGTATCTAATCCTATCCTGTGTGATACTGACTGCTGAGCTGTGTATCTAATCCTATCCTGTGTGATACTGTCTGCTGAGCTATGTATCTAATCCTCTCCTGTGTGATACTGCTGAGCTGTGTATCTAATCCTATCCTGTGTGATACTGCTGAGCTGTGTATCTAATCCTATCCTGTGTGATACAGTCTGCTGAGCTGTGTATCTAATCCTATCCTGTGTGATACTGCTGAGGTGTGTATCTAATCCTATCCTGTGTGATACTGCTGAGCTGTGTATCTAATCCTATCCTGTGTAATACTTTCTGCTGAGCTGGGTATCTAATCCTATCCTGTGTGATACTGCTGAGCTGTGCATCTAATCCTATCCTGTGTAATACTTTCTGCTGAGCCGTGTATCTAATCCTCTCCTGTGTGATACTGCTGAGCCGTGTATCTAATCCTATCCTGTGTGATACTGCTGAGCTGTGTATCTAATCCTCTCCTGTCTGATACTGCTGAGCTGTGTATCTAATCCTCTCCTGTGTGATACTGCTGAGCTGTGTATCTAATCCTCTCCTGTGTGATACTGCTGAGCTGTGTATCTAATCCTATCCTGTGTGATACTGTCTGCAGAGCTGTGTATCTAATCCTATTTTGTGTGATACTGTCTGCTGAGCTGTGTATCTAATCCTATCCTGTGTGGTACTGAACTGTGTATCTAATCCTATCCTGTTTGATACTGCTGAGCTGTGTATCTAATCCTCTCCTGTGTGATACTGCCTGCTGAGCTGTGTATCTAATCCTATCCTGTGTAATACTTTCTGCTGAGCTTTGTATCTAATCCTCTCCTGTGTGATACTGTCTGCTGAGCTGGGTATCTAATCCTATCCTGTGTGATACTGTCTGCTGAGCTGTGTATCTAATCCTATCCTGTGTGATACTGTCTGTTGAGCTGTGTATCTAACCCCATCCTGTGTGGTACTGCTGAGCTGTGAATCTAATCCTATTTTGTGTGATACTGACTGCTGAGCTGTGTATCTAATCCTATCCTGTGTGATACAGACTGCTAAGCTGTGTATCTAATCCTATCCTGTGTGATACTGCTGAGCTGTGTATCTAATCCTCTCCTGTGTGATACTGCTGAGCTGTGTATCTAATCCTATCCTGTGTGATACTGCTGAGCTGTGTATCTAATCCTCTCCTGTGTGATACTGCTGAGCCATGTATCTAATCCCATCCTGTGTGATACTGACTGCTGAGCTGTGTATCTAATCCTATCCTGTGTGATACTGCCTGCTGAGCTGTGTATCTAATCCTATCCTGTGTGATACAGCCTGCTAAACTGTGTATCTAATCCTATCCTGTGTGATACTGCTGAGCTGTGTATCTAATCCTATCCTGTGTGATACAGCCTGCTGAGCTGTGTATCTAATCCTATCCTGTGTGATACAGCCTGCTGAGCTGTGTATCTAATCCTATCCTGTGTGATACTGCTGAGCTGTGTATCTAATCCTATCCTGTGTGATACTGACTGCTGAGCTGTGTATCTAATCCTCTCCTGTGTGATACTGCTGAGCTGTGTATCTAATCCTCTCCTGTGTGATACTGCTGAGCTGTGTATCTAATCCTCTCCTGTGTGATACTGCTGAGCTGTGTATCTAATCCTCTCCTGTGTAATACTTTCTGCTGAGCTGTGTATCTAATCCTCTCCTGTGTGATACTGCCTGCTGAGCTGTGTATCTAATCCTATCCTGTGTAATACTTTCTGCTGAGCTGGGTATCTAATCCTATCCTGTGTGATAATGTCTGCTAAGCTGTGTATCTAATCTTATCCTGTGTGATACTGACTGCTGAGCTGTGTATCTAATCCTATCCTGTGTGATATTGCTGAGCTGTGTATCTAATCCTATCCTGTGTGATACTGCTGAGCTGGGTATCTGATCCTCTCCTGTGTGATACTGCTGAGCTGTGTATCTAATCCTCTCTTGTGTGATACTGCTGAGCTGTGTATCTAATCCTATCCTGTGTGATACTGCTGAGCTGTGTATCTAATCCTATCCTGTGTGATACTGCTGAGCTGTGTATCTAATCCTCTCCTGTGTGATACTACTGAGCTGTGTATCTAATCCACTCCTGTGTGATACTGCCTGCTGAGCTGTGTATCTAATCCTCTCCTGTGTGATACTGTCTGCTGAGCTGTGTATCTAATCCTATCCTGTGTAATACTTTCTGCTGAGCTGTGTATCTAATCCTCTCCTGTGTGATACTGACTGCTGAGCTGTGTATCTAATCCTCTCCTGTGTAATACTTTCTGCTGAGCTGGGTATCTAATCTTATCCTGTGTGATACTGCTGAGCTGTGTATCTAATCTTATCCTGTGTGATACTGACTGCTGAGCTGGGTATCTAATCCTATCCTGTGTGATACTGCTGAGCTGTGTATCTAATCCTATCCTGTGTGATATTGCTGAGCTGTGTATCTAATCCTATCCTGTGTGATACTGCTGAGCTGGGTATCTGATCCTCTCCTGTGTGATACTGCTGAGCTGTGTATCTAATCCTATCCTGTGTGATACTGCTGAGCTGTGTATCTAATCCTCTCTTGTGTGATACTGCTGAGCTGTGTATCTAATCCTATCCTGTGTGATACTGCTGAGCTGTGTATCTAATCCTATCCTGTGTGATACTGACTGCTGAGCTGTGTATCTAATCCTATCCTGTGTGATACTGACTGCTGAGCTGTGTATCTAATCCTATCCTGTGTGATACAGACTGCTAAGCTGTGTATCTAATCCTATCCTGTGTGATACTGCTGAGCTGTGTATCTAATCCTATCCTGTGTGATACAGCCTGCTGAGCTGTGTATCTAATCCTATCCTGTGTGATACAGCCTGCTGAGCTGTGTATCTAATCCTATCCTGTGTGATACTGCTGAGCTGTGTATCTAATCCTATCCTGTGTGATACTGACTGCTGAGCTGTGTATCTAATCCTCTCCTGTGTGATACTGCTGAGCTGTGTATCTAATCCTCTCCTGTGTGATACTGCTGAGCTGTGTATCTAATCCTCTCCTGTGTGATACTGCTGAGCTGGGTATCTGATCCTCTCCTGTGTGATACTGCTGAGCTGTGTATCTAATCCTCTCCTGTGTAATACTTTCTGCTGAGCTGTGTATCTAATCCTCTCCTGTGTGATACTGCCTGCTGAGCTGTGTATCTAATCCTATCCTGTGTAATACTTTCTGCTGAGCTGTGTATCTAATCCTCTCCTGTGTGATACTGCTGAGCTGTGTATCTAATCCTCTCCTGTGTGATACTGCTAAGCTGTGTATCTAATCTTATCCTGTGTGATACTGACTGCTGAGCTGTGTATCTAATCCTATCCTGTGTGATATTGCTGAGCTGTGTATCTAATCCTATCCTGTGTGATACTGCTGAGCTGGGTATCTGATCCTCTCCTGTGTGATACTGCTGAGCTGTGTATCTAATCCTATCCTGTGTGATACTGCTGAGCTGTGTATCTAATCCTCTCTTGTGTGATACTGCTGAGCTGTGTATCTAATCCTATCCTGTGTGATACTGCTGAGCTGTGTATCTAATCCTCTCCTGTGTGATACTGCCTGCTGAGCTGTGTATCTAATCCTCTCCTGTGTGATACTGTCTGCTGAGCTGTGTATCTAATCCTATCCTGTGTAATACTTTCTGCTGAGCTGTGTATCTAATCCTCTCCTGTGTGATACTGACTGCTGAGCTGTGTATCTAATCCTCTCCTGTGTAATACTTTCTGCTGAGCTGGGTATCTAATCCTATCCTGTGTGATACTGCTGAGCTGTGTATCTAATCTTATCCTGTGTGATACTGACTGCTGAGCTGTGTATCTAATCCTATCCTGTGTGATATTGCTGAGCTGTGTATCTAATCCTATCCTGTGTGATACTGCTGAGCTGGGTATCTGATCCTCTCCTGTGTGATACTGCTGAGCTGTGTATCTAATCCTCTCCTGTGTGATGCTGCTGAGCTGTGTATCTAATCCTATCCTGTGTGATACTGCTGAGCTGTGTATCTAATCCTCTCCTGTATGATACTGCTGAGCTGTGTATCTAATCCTCTCCTGTGTGATAATGCTGAGCCGTGTATCTAATCCTATCCTGTGTGATACTGCTGAGCTGTGTATCTAATCCTCTCCTGTGTGATACTGCTGAGCTGTGTATCTAATCCTCTCCTGTGTGATACTGCTGAGCTGGGTATCTAATCCTATCCTGTGTGATACTGCCTGCTGAGCTGTGTATCTAATCCTATCCTGTGTGATACTGACTGCTGAGCTGTGTATCTAATCCTATCCTGTGTGATACTGCTGAGCTGTGTATCTAATCCTCTCCTTTGTGATACTGACTGCTGAGCTGTGTATCTAATCCTATCCTGTGTGATACTGCTGAGCTGTGTATCTAATCCCATCCTGTGTGGTACTGACTGCTGAGCTGTGTATCTAATCCTATCCTGTGTGATACTGCTGAGCTGTGTATCTAATCCTATCCTGTGTGATAGTCTGCTGAGCTGTGTATCTAATCCTATCCTGTGTGATACTGTCTGCTGAGCTATGTATCTAATCCTCTCCTGTGTGATACTGCTGAGCTGTGTATCTAATCCTATCCTGTGTGATACTGCTGAGCTGTGTATCTAATCCTATCCTGTGTGATACAGTCTGCTGAGCTGTGTATCTAATCCTATCCTGTGTGATACTGCTGAGGTGTGTATCTAATCCTATCCTGTGTGATACTGCTGAGCTGTGTATCTAATCCTATCCTGTGTAATACTTTCTGCTGAGCTGGGTATCTAATCCTATCCTGTGTGATACTGTCTGCTAAGCTGTGTATCTAATCCTATCCTGTGTGATACTGACTGCTGAGCTGTGTATCTAATCCTCTCCTGTGTGATACTGCTGAGCCGTGTATCTAATCCTATCCTGTGTGATTCTGCTGAGCCGTGTATCTAATCCTCTCCTGTGTGATACTGCTGAGCTGTGTATCTAATCCTCTCCTGTCTGATACTGCTGAGCTGTGTATCTAATCCTCTCCTGTGTGATACTGCCTGCTGAGCTGTGTATCTAATCCTCTCCTGTGTGATACTGACTGCTGAGCTGTGTATCTAATCCTCTCCTGTGTGATACTGCTGAGCTGTGTATCTAATCCTATCCTGTGTGATACTGCTGAGCTGGGTATCTGATCCTCTCCTGTGTGATACTGCTGAGCTGTGTATCTAATCCTATCCTGTTTGATACTGCTGAGCTGTGTATCTAATCCTCTCCTGTGTGATACTGCCTGCTGAGCTGGGTATCTAATCCTATCCTGTGTGATACTGTCTGCTGAGCTGTGTATCTAATCCTATCCTGTGTGATACTGTCTGTTGAGCTGTGTATCTAACCCCATCCTGTGTGATACTGTCTGCAGAGCTGTGTATCTAATCCTATTTTGTGTGATACTGTCTGCTGAGCTGTGTATCTAATCCTATCCTGTGTGGTACTGAACTGTGTATCTAATCCTATCCTGTTTGATACTGCTGAGCTGTGTATCTAATCCTCTCCTGTGTGATACTGTCTGCTGAGCTGTGTATCTAATCCTATCCTGTGTGATACTGACTGCTGAGCTGTGTATCTAATCCTATCCTGTGTGATACTGACTGCTGAGCTGTGTATCTAATCCTATCCTGTGTGATACAGACTGCTAAGCTGTGTATCTAATCCTATCCTGTGTGATACTGCTGAGCTGTGTATCTAATCCTCTCCTGTGTGATACTGCTGAGCTGTGTATCTAATCCTATCCTGTGTGATACTGCTGAGCTGTGTATCTAATCCTCTCCTGTGTGATACTGCTGAGCCATGTATCTAATCCCATCCTGTGTGATACTGACTGCTGAGCTGTGTATCTAATCCTATCCTGTGTGATACTGACTGCTGAGCTGTGTATCTAATCCTATCCTGTGTGATACTGCTGAGCTGTGTATCTAATCCTCTCCTGTGTGATACTGCTGAGCTGTGTATCTAATCCTATCCTGTGTGATACTGCTGAGCTGTGTATCTAATCCTCTCCTGTGTGATACTGACTGCTGAGCTGTGTATCTAATCCTATCCTGTGTGATACTGCTGAGCTGTGTATCTAATCCTCTCCTGTGTGATACTGCTGAGCTGTGTATCTAATCCTATCCTGTGTGATACTGCTGAGCTGTGTATCTAATCCTATCCTGTGTGATACAGTCTGCTGAGCTGTGTATCTAATCCTATCCTGTGTGATACTGCTGAGCTGTGTATCTAATCCTATCCTGTGTGATACTGACTGCTGAGCTGTGTATCTAATCCTATCCTGTGTGATACTGCTGAGCTGTGTATCTAATCCTCTCCTGTGTGATACTGCTGAGCCGTGTATCTAATCCTCTCCTGTGTGATACTGATGAGCTGTGTATCTAATCCTATCCTGTGTGATACTGCTGAGGTGTGTATCTAATCCTCTCCGGTGTGATACTGCTGAGCCGTGTATCTAATCCTCTCCTGTGTGATACTGCTGAGCTGTGTATCTAATCCTATCCTGTGTGATACTGCTGAACTGTGTATCTAATCCTCTCCTGTGTGATACTGCTGAGCCGTGTATCTAATCCTATCCTGTGTGATACTGCTGAGGTGTGTATCTAATCCTCTCCTGTGTGATACTGCTGAGCTGTGTATCTAATCCTCTCCTGTGTGATACTGCTGAGCCGTGTATCTAATCCTCTCCTGTGTCTGTTATATCCGGTAGTTTCTCCCTAATAATCTATAGATATACAATGTATACAGGAACCAGGTCCAGAAATCCTATAATAACCTTGTGCCATAAATATAGAGGAGCATGTGCTGTGTGACTAGGCAGTTCCCCACTGGGAGGGGCTGGAAAGGAGCAGTCCCCTCCCCCACCCTTGGGAAACAGCTCCTCCATGTGACCTTTTCAAATATATGAAAAAACCCATCACTTGGCTTAGCGACGCCCCCTGCTGCTTTACAGCCAATCCCGAGTGTGGGGAGTTATTCATATATTTGAAAAGGTCACATGTTTCCCAAGGGTGGGGGAGGGGACTGCTCCTTTCCAGCCCCTCCCAGTATTGTACCTGGGAGGGGCTAATGAAAGGTACAATATAACATCTTTTTCTGTAAAACCAATTGTTAATACAAAACCCTTTGGCAGTGTATGTCCTATGCTCTGTGGGGGCTGGGGAGGGCTAAAATGGGTCTCCTGGTGACAGGTTCCCTTTAAGACAGCATAGAACAGCGGATGCCACTAAAGAAGTAGGAAATGTAAAAAAATGTGGGAAACCGAGATGTCTATGCTGCAAATCCATAAAAACGGGTTCCTCATTTACTTGTACCAGTACAAAAGAAAAATTCACCATAACAAATAAAAAGTCTTCCCATAGCAAATACAGAATATATCTGATAGAATGCAAAATCTGTCATCTCCAATATGCTGGGAGAAGAGTGCAAACAGCGGGAGAATGGAAGAGATACATTTCTTCTGTACGGTGTGTCCCAGCATTGTGCTCTCTGCCGTCCTAACAAGCGATTCCCATTCCCATCAGGCCAATAGATCAGATTCCTGACACGGAACCGATTCCAATCCCTCTGAGACGAGAAGTGTACTGGATGTTCAGACTAAACACATATATACACAGAGATCCACACTGATATCATAGTAAATACCCTCTTACCACCTGCGGGCGCCATCTCACTTCATCCATCATGTACGAGGCCCTGCACGCGTCTCTCCGTAGTTGCAGTTTTGGACACGGCTTTGTAAGCATCTCTCAGTCTGATCCACATCAGATCCTGTAATTGTAGTCCACATACTCTTCGCACTTGTACTTTCCATTCTCATACCTGTCCATCATGTGTTTTGGTCCTAATGGGCTTCCGTTATCAGTAATTTGAGCAATGAGCTTTTTGTACCCTGGATGCCCCCCCAGCCTGTCCCTCCGGTGACCGGATGATACCCGTCATATTACACCAGTATTCTATGATGTATTCTTTGTGTATGTATATATGTTCCATATAGGTAACTTCTATCCTATAATTCTGTCTATCCGTCTACCTATTATTACTTGTCATTATATGTTCTATTGAGTCTGCACCGGAGAGCGGAAATGGTCATATTACTTACCTGTCATTATAAATAACATCCCGATGCTTCTAGACTTATGACCCAGATGAAGCGCTCGGTTCGAGGGTGAAACGCGTTGTTCTAATACACATACGATTTTTATTACTTTTCTTGTTTTATCATTTTTAAGTGTTTTTATACATCACGTCGTCTAGCGCCATACTAACGCTCAACAAAGCATTTTTCTTATATGCGTTATTTTACAACCATGTCTCGGGTTCGGCCGCTCATGACTCGGGTTAGGCCGCTCACGTCTCGGGTTAGGCCGCTCATGTCTCGGGTTAGGCCGCTCATGTCTCGGGTTAGGCCGCTCACGTCTCGGGTTAGGCCGCTCACGTCTCGGGTTAGGCCGCTCATGACTCGGGTTAGGCCGCTCACGACTCGGGTTAGGCCGCTCACGTCTCGGGTTAGGCCGCTCACGTCTCGGGTTAGGCCGCTCATGTCTCGGGTTAGGCCGCTCATGTCTCGGGTTAGGCCGCTCATGTCTAGGGGTGAGGCCGCTCATGACTCGGGTTAGGCCGCTCATGTCTCGGGTTAGGCCGCTCATGTCTCGGGTTAGGCCGCTCACGTCTCGGGTTAGGCCGCTCACGCCTCGGGTTAGGCCGCTCATGTCTCGGGTTAGGCCGCTCATGTCTCGGGTTAGGCTGCTCATGTCTCGGGTTAGGCCGCTCACGTCTCGGGTTAGGCCGCTCACGTCTCGGGTTAGGCCGCTCATGTCTCGGGTTAGGCCGCTCACGACTCGGGTTAGGCCGCTCACGTCTCGGGTTAGGCCGCTCATGTCTCGGGTTAGGCCGCTCATGTCTCGGGTTAGGCCGCTCATGTCTCGGGTTAGGCCGCTCATGTCTCGGGTTCGGCCGCTCATGTCTCGGGTTAGGCCGCTCATGTCTAGGGGTGAGGCCGCTCATGACTCGGGTTAGGCCGCTCATGACTCGGGTTAGGCCGCTCATGTCTCGGGTTAGGCCGCTCATGTCTCGGGTTAGGCCGCTCACGTCTCGGGTTAGGCCGCTCACGCCTCGGGTTAGGCCGCTCATGTCTCGGGTTAGGCCGCTCACGTCTCGGGTTAGGCCGCTCACGCCTCGGGTTAGGCCGCTCATGTCTCGGGTTAGGCTGCTCATGTCTCGGGTTAGGCTGCTCATGTCTCGGGTTAGGCTGCTCATGTCTCGGGTTAGGCCGCTCACGTCTCGGGTTAGGCCGCTCACGTCTCGGGTTAGGCCGCTCACGCCTCGGGTTAGGCCGCTCATGTCTCGGGTTAGGCCGCTCATGTCTAGGGGTGAGGCCGCTCATGACTCGGGTTAGGCCGCTCATGTCTCGGGTTAGGCCGCTCATGTCTCGGGTTAGGCCGCTCACGTCTCGGGTTAGGCCGCTCACGCCTCGGGTTAGGCCGCTCATGTCTCGGGTTAGGCCGCTCATGTCTAGGGGTGAGGCCGCTCATGTCTCGGGTTAGGCCGCTCATGTCTCGGGTTAGGCCGCTCACGTCTCGGGTTAGGCCGCTCACGCCTCGGGTTAGGCCGCTCATGTCTCGGGTTAGGCTGCTCATGTCTCGGGTTAGGCTGCTCATGTCTCGGGTTAGGCTGCTCATGTCTCGGGTTAGGCTGCTCATGTCTCGGGTTAGGCCGCTCACGTCTCGGGTTAGGCCGCTCACGTCTCGGGTTAGGCCGCTCACGCCTCGGGTTAGGCCGCTCATGTCTCGGGTTAGGCTGCTCATGTCTCGGGTTAGGCTGCTCATGTCTCGGGTTAGGCCGCTCACGTCTCGGGTTAGGCCGCTCACGTCTCGGGTTAGGCCGCTCACGCCTCGGGTTCGGCCGCTCACGCCTCGGGTTAGGCCGCTCATGTCTCGGGTTAGGCCGCTCATGTCTCGGGTTAGCTTGCACCAGCTGCTTTATCAGCTCCTCCATTGCGTTGGATTGGCCTTACAACACTGCAGCTGCTTTCATCCAGGACATAGACTTCTGGCCCTTTAAATTGTCACAGTATTAAATTTCATCCACAGCTTTTGTCATGCCGTTGCCGCTAGTAACCTGCCCATTGCATTCTCCACCAATTATAGCGGTTCAGCTCAAACCTCAGTAGGTTTAACCTCTTCCCGCCGAGGCCCTTTTTTGTTTTCATTTTTCACTGCCGCGTACTGGGAAGCGGGAAAATAATGTGAAAAAATGCGGTAAAAACCGCATTTGCGCCGTTTTCTTGTGGTTTTATGGATTTGTATGCGCCCCAAATGACATGTCTACTTTATTCTTTGGGTCCGTGAGATCACGGGGATAAGAAATTTATATAGGTTTTATAATGTTTTCATACATTTACAAGAATTAAAACCTTGTTTTGGTGCTAATAACTTTTTCATACTTCGGTGTACAGAGCTGTGGGTGGTGTCATTTTTTGCAACTTTTATGACATTTTCAATACTACGATTTTCCGGACTGTACGACTTTTTTATCACTTTTTATTGAATTTTTAATATTTTTCAAAAATGGCAAAAAAGTGCCATTTTCGACTATTGGTGCTATTTTCTGAAAAAAGGTTATATTTTGATAGAGCGGCATTTTTGGACGCAGCGATACCTAATGGGGCACATTTACTTACCTGGTCCGCGGGGTTCACCGAAAGTGCATTGTCCGTGTATAATGCGCTGTGCGGGGAGTCGCTAAGATCCCGCGCCCGATATCCTGCATGTGTCGCTTCCCCGCTCAGGTCCCTGGAGTTCACCTTCTTCTTCCTGGTGCATGTAAGTGCATTGTCCGTGTATAATGCGCTGTGCGGGGAGTCACTAAGATTGTGCGCCCGATATCCTGCATGTGTCGCTCCCCCGCTCAGGTCCCCGGAGTTCTCCTTCTTCTTCCTGGTGCATGTAAGTGCATTGTCCGTGTATAATGCGCTGTGCGGGGAGTCACTAAGATCCTGCACCTGATATCCTGCATGTGTCGCTTCCCCGCTCAGGTCCCCGGAGTTCACCTTCTTCTTCCTGGTGCATGTAAGTGCATTGTCCGTGTATAATGTGCTGTGCGGGGAGTCACTAAGATCGTGCACCCGATATCCTGCATGTGTCACTTCCCCGCTCAGGTCCCCGGAGTTCACCTTCTTCTTCCTGGTGCATGTAAGTGCATTGTCCGTGTATAATGCGCTGTGCAGGGAGTCACTAAGATCGTGCACCCGATATCCTGCATGTGTCGCTTCCCCGCTCAGGTCCCCGGAGTTCACCTTCTTCTTCCTGGTGCATGTAAGTGCATTGTCCGTGTATAATGCGGTGTGCGGGGAGTCACTACGATCCTGCGCCCGATATCCTGCATGTGTCGCTTCCCTGCTCAGGTCCCTGGAGTTCACCTTCTTCTTCCTGGTGCATGTAAGTGCATTGTCCGTGTGTAATGCGCTGTGCGGGGAGTCACTAAGATCATGCACCCGATATCCTGCATGTGTCGCTTCCCCGCTCAGGTCCCCGGAGTTCACCTTCTTCTTCCTGGTGCATGTAAGTGCATTGTCCGTGTATAATGCGCTGTGCGAGGAGTCACTAAGATCCTGCGCCCGATATCCTACATGTGTCGCTTCCCCGCTCAGGTCCCTGGAGTTCACCTTCTTCTTCCTGGTGCATGTAAGTGCATTGTCCGTGTATAATGCGCTGTGCGGGGAGTCACTAAGATCATGCACCCGATATCCTGCATGTGTCGCTTCCCCGCTCAGGTCCCCGGAGTTCACCTTCTTCTTCCTGGTGCATGTAAGTGCATTGTCCGTGTATAATGCGCTGTGCGAGGAGTCACTAAGATCCTGCGCCCGATATCCTACATGTGTCGCTTCCCCGCTCAGGTCCCTGGAGTTCACCTTCTTCTTCCTGGTGCATGTAAGTGCATTGTCCGTGTATAATGCGCTGTGCGGGGAGTCACTAAGATCCTGCTCCCGATATCCATCATACATGTACTGTATACACACACACATCATACACGTACTGTATACACACACACCATACATGTACTGTATACACACACACCATACATGTACTGTATACACACATCACATCATACATGTACTGTATACACACACACATCATACATGTACTGTATACACACACACATCATACATGTACTGTATACACACACACATCATACATGTACTGTATACACACACACATCATACATGTACTGTATACACACACACACATCATACATGTACTGTATACACACACACACATCATACATGTACTGTATACACACACACACACATCATACATGTACCGTATACACACATCACATCATACATGTACCGTATACACACATCACATCATACATGTACCGTATACACACACGCATCATACATGTACCGTATACACACATCACATCATACATGTACCGTATACACACACACACATCATACATGTACCGTATACACACACACATCATACATGTACCGTATACACACACACATCATACATGTACTGTACACACACACATCATACATGTACTGTATACACACACACACACCATACATGTACTGTATACACACACACACACATCATACATGTACCGTATACACACACACACATCATATATGTACCGTATACACACACACATCATACATGTACCGTATACACACACACATCATACATGTACCGTATACACACACGCATCATACATGTACCGTATACACACATCACATCATACATGTACCGTATACACACACACACATCATACATGTACCGTATACACACACACATCATACATGTACTGTACACACACACATCATACATGTACTGTATACACACACACACACCATACATGTACTGTATACACACACACACACATCATACATGTACCGTATACACACACACACATCATACATGTACCGTATACACACACACACATCATACATGTACCGTATACACACACACATCATACATGTACTGTATACACACACACATCATACATGTACTGTATACACACACACACATCATACATGTACTGTATACACACACATCATACATGTACTGTATACACACACACACACACCATACATGTACTGTATACACACACACACATCATACATGTACTGTATACACACACACACATCATACATGTACTGTATACACACACACACATCATACATGTACTGTATACACACACACACACACATCATACATGTACTGTATACACACACACATCATACATGTACCGTATACACACACACATCATACATGTACTGTACACACACACACACATCATACATGTACTGTATACACACACACACACACACCATACATGTACTGTATACACACACACACATCATACATGTACCGTACACACACACACACATCATACATGTACTGTATACACACACACACACACACACACCATACATGTACTGTATACACACACACACACACACATCATACATGTACTGTATACACACACACATCATACATGTACCGTATACACACATCACATCATACATGTACCGTATACACACACGCATCATACATGTACTGTATACACACACACACATCATACATGTACCGTATACACACACACATCATACATGTACTGTACACACACACACACATCATACATGTACTGTATACACACACACACATCATACATGTACCGTATACACACACACATCATACATGTACTGTACACACACACACACATCATACATGTACTGTATACACACACACACACACCATACATGTACTGTATACACACACACACATCATACATGTACCGTACACACACACACACATCATACATGTACTGTATACACACACACACACACCATACATGTACTGTATACACACACACACACATCATACATGTACTGTATACACACACACATCATACATGTACCGTATACACACACGCATCATACATGTACTGTATACACACATCACATCATACATGTACCGTATACACACACACACATCATACATGTACCGTATACACACACACATCATACATGTACTGTACACACACACACACACCATACATGTACTGTATACACACACACACACCATACATGTACTGTATACACACACACACATCATACATGTACCGTATACACACACACACATCATATATGTACCGTATACACACACATCATACATGTACCGTATACACACACACATCATACATGTACTGTATACACACACACATCATACATGTACTGTATACACACACACATCATACATGTACTGTATACACACACACACACATCATACATGTACTGTATACACACACATCATACATGTACTGTATACACACACACACACACACACCATACATGTACTGTATACACACACACACATCATACATGTACTGTATACACACACACACACATCATACATGTACTGTATACACACACACACACATCATACATGTACTGTATACACACACACATCATACATGTACCGTATACACACACACATCATACATGTACTGTACACACACACACACATCATACATGTACTGTATACACACACACACACACCATACATGTACTGTATACACACACACACATCATACATGTACCGTACACACACACACACATCATACATGTACTGTACACACACACACACATCATACATGTACCGTATACACACACATCATACATGTACTGTATACACACACACACATCATACATGTACTGTATACACACACGCATCATACATGTACTGTATACACACACGCATCATACATGTACTGTATACACACACGCATCATACATGTGCAACACCCTCGCCGATGCAATCGCGAGGTAGTGCTTGCGAATGAGCCCCACAGCATGTCATCACATAACACAGGGGACATTGCAGTGGTTAATCCTGCCTGGCAAGGCAGAAGTTAAATGTAATGTGTGATGTAAAAGCCTAATAACCAATCACAGGTATTGCATTATGTATTCTGTAAGCTGAGAGGTAATTGGAGGAGCAGCCACCACCTGACCAAGGGGAGATGATAAAACCCCTTGCTCAGAATGTTCTAGAGGAGTCTCTCTCAGGAGAGAGAAGAGAGCAGTCTCTCCCAGAAGGGAGAAGAGACCAGGTCCTGGTCAGACCTGAGGGTCTGCAGGACACCAGCTAAAGTTCCAGTTAGTCAGCATACCAGACCAGAGCAGGAAGAGCTTAGCCCCTGCCTCTGAAGAGTGAAGCTAAGAGTTAGTGTAGTGAGGAAAGGGGTATCATCCTACCTTTAAGGGTGATACCTGAAGCCCCTGAGAACAAGCTGAAGCTTCCTACCAGGACACAGCTACCGCCCAGCCTGCCATCTGCATCCAGGCTGGTGCTCTACTCCTGCGGCTCCCTCCAAGTACCTCTCCAGCACTCCATCTATTCTGTTAAAGGCACGTTTGCTGAAGTTCCTGCGGTTCCAATAAAGAACTGTAAGTTGTTTTCTTCAACCTCTGCCTCCGTCTGGTCCCTGCTACTACAACCCCTATCATCACGGGCACCCTGTCCATCACCCAGAGACTTACACTGTAGACATCAAAGGGTTGCCCCAGGGAGATCCGCTATAGCAGCCTCTCCCTCATCATTTCTTGCCAACACCACCCTGCTGGAGACCTGCCAGGCTGTAGGACAGCCCTCCGGTTCCCCATACCAAGCACCGTGACACAAGCGTGCTTAGGCCGCAACCGCCAGCCACTCCGGTATCGCGGACCCCGGCTGTCACCAGGCCTCACCTCAAGGGCTAGGCCCCGGTGGGGGATGTTGCAAGTGGCGTCACGAACAGGATATTTACTTCTGTGCCTTATTACGGCTCAAAGACTATCCTTTATTACCAAAAACTGTATTGCCTAACCCTGCTGCCATTCGGGTATAGGCCCAAAGGACTTTGTGTGTGTCTGCATTGGACTGTGTTACTGCTGCCGTGTGCTGTCGAGCGCCGCTCCAGCACACAAGAGGTTAATCCCTGCACGAACTGTACCAGCTCTGCTACATCAAGATTTTACCTCAGAGAATCTGTGGCGCAGCAAGTAATTTCAGCCCGCCAAAATCTTCACTGGCGGGAAACCCAGACGACACACCAAGCTCCACCCACGCGCGAAGGGCGCGAACCCCGCCTCCTGTGGCGCAGGAAAAATTAGAGCCCGCCACAGCTCTTGGCGGGAAAAACTTGGACTCCTCCCTCTGGCGCGACGCGGACTTCCTGCCCCGCCTAAGAGAAACGCCAGAGTTCGTGCGGATTTTGGACAGTGAGGACAGCATCATGTGGGGTCCTCCGCCATTTCCTCCTGTGGAGCATCCAGACTTCTACGAAGTATTAGAGACCATGGTCGTGGTCTCTGCACAGCCGGTCCGGAGGCCCTTTGCTGGGCACCGGCTGCATCGAGGACTGACCCGAGCCTTCGTCACCCGGAGGTACGTCCAGACGGTGACGGAGTACCAACTTCCACCCGGGCGGTTCCTCGTTCCTCTCCCGGTTGTCATGCCGATGCCCCGGGCCCACGTGGAGGCGCCACGTGGTGAGGCCCCGACTCCGGTCGAGCCAGCGCCTGGGCCTACTGCCGCGGTACCACCTGCTGCGAGGCCTGCTGTTCCTACTACTCGGCCTGCTAGCCCTGCTGAGACGGCTCCAGCTCCTCCGGCTGCTCCTGCTCCTGTTCCGGCACCTGCCCGACCCACGCGGAGACCCGAGCCTGCACCGGAGCCACGGGCCCCAGCACCGGCACCTCCGCAGCCTCGAGGCCGAGGTGAAGCCACCCGCCAGCGACTCCGGGACGCTGTCTCGGAGCAACGCCGTCGTGAGAAGGAGGCCCAGCGGTATATGGCCGGCCGGTCTGCAGCTGGAGCCTGGGTGGAGAAGAACCGCACCACCGGCATGGTCCGGTATTTTGACAAAAGACGTGGCTATGGCTTCGCAACCCAGGACTACACCGGACGGGAAGTATTTATACCCCGCCGGTCCGTCAAGAGGCCTGATCTGCCGGAGAGCCAGCACAACTTGAAGCCAGGCGAGTGCATCGAGTTCTCCCTGCAGGAGGGCCCCCGAGGACCCTGGGCGGCTGGTGTGATCCGGATCCCTGATTCCGAT
Organism: Engystomops pustulosus; assembly: GCF_040894005.1. Lineage (NCBI taxonomy): Eukaryota > Metazoa > Chordata > Amphibia > Anura > Leptodactylidae > Engystomops > Engystomops pustulosus. The sequence goes on from NC_092417.1 coordinate 4,711,340, forward strand.
GAGGACCGCTACTTCCCGTTTGAGGACGACGAGTGGCCGGAATCTCCAGACACTTCCTCCTCCTCGGCTGCGAGTCCCCAGGCGGTGACCCACGTGAATGCCCCATCCACGGTAATCGTGAGTACGGGTCCCATTGCCATCCATGGGCCGGGCATGCTTCAGGGCACCACCCCCGCTGTCTCCCCTGCCGGGAGCCTTGCCAGGTCCCGTAGTTCCTCTGTGGGAGAGGACATCCCGGCTGGCGAACCTTGTCCGGAGGTTCCGTCTAGGCCCATATCTCCCCGTACTGGTTACCAATGGGGTGATGACCCGGCCCCGGAAGAACCGGAGCTGGAAGGAGCCACGGCGCTGCCGCAGGCCCCTATTTATGTACTGCTGGACCCCTCTGTGGTCCCTGGCTCAGTTGAGCCCCCGGCTGGAACAGCCGACATCCCGGGCGACAGCGCTCCTCCCTCTGAAAGTCAGGAGGATCTTGCTGCACCTGCAGTACCCGCTACTGCCACCGGGTGTCCCCAGCCGGAATCTCCTACTGCTTGGGAGATACAGGATTCCCCGCTGGATCCTGTTTTTGATGAACTCAGCGATACTGAGTAACCCCTGATGGGCTGAAAGCCTTCTTCAGGTACTTTGTCCCTTTGTATATATTGTATATTCCTGTCTTACAGCCAGAGACTTTCCTGAGACTCTTACCCTTATTTATCTCAGTCAAGAGATTTCTTCAAAGGACTCTGTCCCTCTACACATAGAGGAGACCCTTTGCATCTCAGTGCACTTTTCCCCACATCAAGGGCTGTGCCCAGAAGATGGACTTTCCTATTGGAGACCTTCTGAGAGACTGTTGCCAATATTGAGGAAAAGTTGCCATGTAATTTATTATCGTTTTGCACTTAATGCCTTCCTTTCTAGGTATGGACATTATGCCTGCACTTTTATGCCTTTTTTTTTCTTTGCAGGAAAAGAGACATTTGATCCTGCTACTCTGAGTAGCCTAACTTTCTATGTAACGTTGGTAACGTTCAAGATATGTACCCATTGGGCTCCTAAGCCAATGTGAGCTTACAGTATGCTGGTACTCTGTCTATACGCCGGTAGTATGTGTTAACCCTTTCATAGGCTTTCCAGGTTGTAATGTGGCTGTGTCGGACCGTCTTTTGTGTAATACACTGATTGTTACCTTAACCCCAAACCGAGGTTTGCATATGTGGGTAGTCCGTAAACTGCGGGTCCTACGGGGACCGGGGGTGTTACAGAGTTAGCACCTGGATGCCACTCATCCTATGGGTAAGGACGTCAGGAGGTACTCGTGTCGCATATGCTAAGGCAATGCAGATAGACACATTATATATTTGTCGCCAGGGAAGAAGTGTTTACAAAACAAATATACAGGCCTTGGTGCAAGGAGTGGATTACAGGACATGACACCACACCTTTCCTACTGTACAGTTCGGTTTAATGGCGTCAGCGACCAACTGTCATGCAGCTACATATTTTGTCTTAGTCCGACACCAACCCAGGTGCCTGTCTCCAGGACCATGGGCGGTTTGTCCCTACACCTTCACATAGCCTGCACTTCTCAGAAGTGTCCTTAGCCCCCTCCGTGCCCCAAACCATCTGTAGTCGAGCCGAGGGCGGCTCTTTCAATTGCCCCCGGGGTATGCAACACCCTCGCCGATGCAATTGCGAGGTAGTGCTTGCGAATGAGCCCCACAGCATGTCATCACATAACACAGGGGACATTGCAGTGGTTAATCCTGCCTGGCAAGGCAGAAGTTAAATGTAATGTGTGATGTAAAAGCCTAATAACCAATCACAGGTATTGCATTATGTATTCTGTAAGCTGAGAGGTAATTGGAGGAGCAGCCACCACCTGACCAAGGGGAGATGATAAAACCCCTTGCTCAGAATGTTCTAGAGGAGTCTCTCTCAGGAGAGAGAAGAGAGCAGTCTCTCCCAGAAGGGAGAAGAGACCAGGTCCTGGTCAGACCTGAGGGTCTGCAGGACACCAGCTAAAGTTCCAGTTAGTCAGCATACCAGACCAGAGCAGGAAGAGCTTAGCCCCTGCCTCTGAAGAGTGAAGCTAAGAGTTAGTGTAGTGAGGAAAGGGGTATCATCCTACCTTTAAGGGTGATACCTGAAGCCCCTGAGAACAAGCTGAAGCTTCCTACCAGGACACAGCTACCGCCCAGCCTGCCATCTGCATCCAGGCTGGTGCTCTACTCCTGCGGCTCCCTCCAAGTACCTCTCCAGCACTCCATCTATTCTGTTAAAGGCACGTTTGCTGAAGTTCCTGCGGTTCCAATAAAGAACTGTAAGTTGTTTTCTTCAACCTCTGCCTCCGTCTGGTCCCTGCTACTACAACCCCTATCATCACGGGCACCCTGTCCATCACCCAGAGACTTACACTGTAGACATCAAAGGGTTGCCCCAGGGAGATCCGCTATAGCAGCCTCTCCCTCATCATTTCTTGCCAACACCACCCTGCTGGAGACCTGCCAGGCTGTAGGACAGCCCTCCGGTTCCCCCGTACCAAGCACCGTGACACAAGCGTGCTTAGGCCGCAACCGCCAGCCACTCCGGTATCGCGGACCCCGGCTGTCACCAGGCCTCACCTCAAGGGCTAGGCCCCGGTGGGGGATGTTGCACATGTACTGTATACACACACTCACATCATACATGTACTGTATACACACATCACATCATACATGTACCGTATACACACATCACATCATACATGTACCGTATACACACACACACACATCATACATGTACCGTATACACACACACACACATCATACATGTACTGTACACACACACACATCATACATGTACTGTATACACACACACACACATCATACATGTACTGTATACACACACACACACATCATACATGTACTGTATACACACACACATCATACATGTACTGTATACACACACACATCATACATGTACTGTATACACACACACATCATACATGTACTTTATACACACACACATCATACACGTACTGTATACACACACACACACATCATACATGTACTGTATACACACACATCATACATGTACCGTATACACACACACACATCATACATGTACTGTACACACACACACATCATACATGTACTTTATACACACACACATCATACACGTACTGTATACACACACACACACACATCATACATGTACTGTATACACACACACATATATGTATACACGCGTGTGTTGAGACTTTATCACTGAGATTCCCGGTTTCTATAGAAATGTTTCCGGAGAACTTGGACCTGGATCGGTGTCACTGATACCAGAGACGTCATCAGCGCCTATAGAAATGTCCTGTCACCTACAGGTAGTCCTTGTATAATAATCCCCAGTGTCACCAGATCTGGAGAACACAAGATTGTACAGATCCCTCCTCACACCCATCAATCCCCGAAATCCTCACAGTACAAAGTCACTAACACTGGAATCTGTTTTATCTTCTAGTCTGGGGGACAATGGATTCTCTGAGGAGGAGAAGAAAGAAATACGAAAGCTGCAAAGAGACAAACCCAATATGTATATAGATTACTGAGGAACCGGGAGCCGATCCCAGGAGACTATGGACAATTCTCCCTCCAGGATTAGGAGGTTTCCTGGTGTGAGAGATACAAGCGGCGGCCATATTAGCCGGGGGTAATGTTACCACTGTCAGACATGTCTATTCACCTCATGATCCAAACATCATTTTGTTATAATCTGCTGAGAGGAAAGTCTGTCCTTCACTCTTGTCCTATATTATTGCTTCAGCATCTGCTGATCTTATGTCCGGCCTCAGAGTCTCCTCAGGACTTTTACTAAAAACTTTCTGTCTCCTGGAGCCGGTGCTCTGTGTGAGAAATAGTATGTAAGGTTCATCTACAGGTTTTGGGAAAGTGAATTTATGGGAAGATATTCAATATGGCCGATAGCATTGTAGTATTTTATCATCTTATCACGTCCCTTATGCAGATGGTTATATGTGTTTTATATATGGGAATAAACTTTGAGATTCTGCATTTTCTAAGAGACTGGTGTGTGTTCCCTCATCCCGGTAACGGGCAGCCATTGTTGGCTATGAAGGGTTAATTCGAAAGTCACCTTACAAATGCTGGGGGGTTACACACAGTGACCCCCACTAATACAGGTGTATACAGGACACATATAATAATAATAATAATAATTCTTTATTTATATAGCGCACACAGATTACGCAGCGCTGCACAAGCATATCAAATTGGTCCCTGTCCCCATGGGGCTCACAATCTAAACAACCTACCAGTATGTTTTGAAGTGTGGGAGGAAACCGGAGTACCGGGAGGAAACCCACGCAAACACGGAGAGAACATACAAACTCTTTGCAGATGTTGACATGGGTAGGATTCGAACCCAGGACCCCAGTGCTGCAAGGCAGAAGTGCTACTCACTCAGCCACCGTGCCGCCCATAATACAGAACCCCCTGTATCATATATTATACAGGATACAAGGGGTTACACACAGTGACCCCACTAATACCAGGTGTATACAGGACACATATACAGAGCCCCCTGTATCATATATTATACAGAATACAAGGGGTTACACACAGTGACCCCCACTAATACCAGGTGTATACAGGACACATATACAGAACCCCTGTATCATATATTATACAGGATACAAGGGGTTACACACAGTGACCCCACTAATACCAGGTGTATACAGGACACATATACAGAACCCCCTGTATCATATATTATACAGGATACAAGGGGTTACACACAGTGACCCCACTAATACCAGGTGTATACAGGACACATATACAGAACCCCCTGTATCATATATTATACAGGATACAAGGGGTTACACACAGTGACCCCACTAATACCAGGTGTATACAGGACACATATAAAGAACCCCCTGTATCATATATTATACAGGATACAAGGGGTTACACACAGTGACCCCACTAATACCAGGTGTATACAGGACACATATACAGAACCCCCTGTATCATATATTATACAGGATACAAGGGGTTACACACAGTGACCCCACTAATACCAGGTGTATACAGGACACATATACAGAACCTCCTGTATCATATATTATACAGGATACAAGGGGTTACACACAGTGACCCCACTAATACCAGGTGTATACAGGACACATATACAGAACCCCCTGTATCATATATTATACAGGATACAAGGGGTTACACACAGTGACCCCCACTAATACCAGGTGTATACAGGACACATATACAGAACCCCCTGTATCATATATTATACAGGATACAAGGGGTTACACACAGTGACCCCACTAATACCAGGTGTATACAGGACACATATACAGAACCCCCTGTATCATATATTATACAGGATACAAGGGGTTACACACAGTGACCCCACTAATACCAGGTGTATACAGGACACATATACAGAACCTCCTGTATCATATATTATACAGGATACAAGGGGTTACACACAGTGACCCCACTAATACCAGGTGTATACAGGACACATATACAGAACCCCCTGTATCATATATTATACAGGATACAAGGGGTTACACACAGTGACCCCACTAATACCAGGTGTATACAGGACACATATACAGAACCCCCTGTATCATATATTATACAGGATACAAGGGGTTACACACAGTGACCCCACTAATACCAGGTGTATACAGGACACATATACAGAACCCCCTGTATCATATATTATACAGGATACAAGGGGTTACACACAGTGACCCCACTAATACCAGGTGTATACAGGACACATATACAGAACCCCCTGTATCATATATTATACAGGATACAAGGGGTTACACACAGTGACCCCCACTAATACCAGGTGTATACAGGACACATATACAGAACCCCCTGTATCATATATTATACAGGATACAAGGGGTTACACACAGTGACCCCCACTAATACCAGGTGTATACAGGACACATATACAGAACCCCCTGTATCATATATTATACAGGATACAAGGGGTTACACACAGTGACCCCACTAATACCAGGTATATACAGGACACATATACAGAACCCCCTGTACCATATATTATACAGGATACAAGGGGTTACACACAGTGACCCCCACTAATACCAGGTGTATACAGGACACATAGCCTGCACTTCTCAGAAGTGTCCTTAGCCCCCTCCGTGCCCCAAACCATCTGTAGTCGAGCCGAGGGCGGCTCTTTCAATTGCCCCCGGGGTATGCAACACCCTCGCCGATGCAATTGCGAGGTAGTGCTTGCGAATGAGCCCCACAGCATGTCATCACATAACACAGGGGACATTGCAGTGGTTAATCCTGCCTGGCAAGGCAGAAGTTAAATGTAATGTGTGATGTAAAAGCCTAATAACCAATCACAGGTATTGCATTATGTATTCTGTAAGCTGAGAGGTAATTGGAGGAGCAGCCACCACCTGACCAAGGGGAGATGATAAAACCCCTTGCTCAGAATGTTCTAGAGGAGTCTCTCTCAGGAGAGAGAAGAGAGCAGTCTCTCCCAGAAGGGAGAAGAGACCAGGTCCTGGTCAGACCTGAGGGTCTGCAGGACACCAGCTAAAGTTCCAGTTAGTCAGCATACCAGACCAGAGCAGGAAGAGCTTAGCCCCTGCCTCTGAAGAGTGAAGCTAAGAGTTAGTGTAGTGAGGAAAGGGGTATCATCCTACCTTTAAGGGTGATACCTGAAGCCCCTGAGAACAAGCTGAAGCTTCCTACCAGGACACAGCTACCGCCCAGCCTGCCATCTGCATCCAGGCTGGTGCTCTACTCCTGCGGCTCCCTCCAAGTACCTCTCCAGCACTCCATCTATTCTGTTAAAGGCACGTTTGCTGAAGTTCCTGCGGTTCCAATAAAGAACTGTAAGTTGTTTTCTTCAACCTCTGCCTCCGTCTGGTCCCTGCTACTACAACCCCTATCATCACGGGCACCCTGTCCATCACCCAGAGACTTACACTGTAGACATCAAAGGGTTGCCCCAGGGAGATCCGCTATAGCAGCCTCTCCCTCATCATTTCTTGCCAACACCACCCTGCTGGAGACCTGCCAGGCTGTAGGACAGCCCTCCGGTTCCCCCGTACCAAGCACCGTGACACAAGCGTGCTTAGGCCGCAACCGCCAGCCACTCCGGTATCGCGGACCCCGGCTGTCACCAGGCCTCACCTCAAGGGCTAGGCCCCGGTGGGGGATGTTGCACATGTACTGTATACACACACTCACATCATACATGTACTGTATACACACATCACATCATACATGTACCGTATACACACATCACATCATACATGTACCGTATACACACACACACACATCATACATGTACCGTATACACACACACACACATCATACATGTACTGTACACACACACACATCATACATGTACTTTATACACACACACATCATACACGTACTGTATACACACACACACATCATACATGTACTGTATACACACACATCATACATGTACCGTATACACACACACACATCATACATGTACTGTACACACACACACATCATACATGTACTTTATACACACACACATCATACACGTACTGTATACACACACACACACACATCATACATGTACTGTATACACACACACATATATGTATACACGCGTGTGTTGAGACTTTATCACTGAGATTCCCGGTTTCTATAGAAATGTTTCCGGAGAACTTGGACCTGGATCGGTGTCACTGATACCAGAGACGTCATCAGCGCCTATAGAAATGTCCTGTCACCTACAGGTAGTCCTTGTATAATAATCCCCAGTGTCACCAGATCTGGAGAACACAAGATTGTACAGATCCCTCCTCACACCCATCAATCCCCGAAATCCTCACAGTACAAAGTCACTAACACTGGAATCTGTTTTATCTTCTAGTCTGGGGGACAATGGATTCTCTGAGGAGGAGAAGAAAGAAATACGAAAGCTGCAAAGAGACAAACCCAATATGGAGATACATTACTGAGGAACCGGGAGCCGATCCCAGGAGACTATGGACAATTCTCCCTCCAGGATTAGGAGGTTTCCTGGTGTGAGAGATACAAGCGGCGGCCATATTAGCCGGGGGTAATGTTACCACTGTCAGACATGTCTATTCACCTCATGATCCAAACATCATTTTGTTATAATCTGCTGAGAGGAAAGTCTGTCCTTCACTCTTGTCCTATATTTTTGCTTCAGCATCTGCTGATCTTATGTCCGGCCTCAGAGTCTCCTCAGGACTTTTACTAAAAACTGGAGCCGGTGCTCTGTGTGAGAAATAGTATGTAAGGTTCATCTACAGGTTTTGGGAAAGTGAATTTATGGGAAGATATTCAATATGGCCGATAGCATTGTAGTATTTTATCATCTTATCACGTCCCTTATGCAGATGGTTATATGTGTTTTATATATGGGAATAAACTTTGAGATTCTGCATTTTCTAAGAGACTGGTGTGTGTTCCCTCATCCCGGTAACGGGCAGCCATTGTTGGCTATGAAGGGTTAATTCGAAAGTCACCTTACAAATGCTGGGGGGTTACACACAGTGACCCCCACTAATACAGGTGTATACAGGACACATATAATAATAATAATAATAATTCTTTATTTATATAGCGCACACAGATTACGCAGCGCTGCACAAGCATATCAAATTGGTCCCTGTCCCCATGGGGCTCACAATCTAAACAACCTACCAGTATGTTTTGAAGTGTGGGAGGAAACCGGAGTACCGGGAGGAAACCCACGCAAACACGGAGAGAACATACAAACTCTTTGCAGATGTTGACATGGGTAGGATTCGAACCCAGGACCCCAGTGCTGCAAGGCAGAAGTGCTACTCACTCAGCCACCGTGCCGCCCATAATACAGAACCCCCTGTATCATATATTATACAGGATACAAGGGGTTACACACAGTGACCCCACTAATACCAGGTGTATACAGGACACATATACAGAGCCCCCTGTATCATATATTATCCAGAATACAAGGGGTTACACACAGTGACCCCCACTAATACCAGGTGTATACAGGACACATATACAGAACCTCCTGTACCATATATTATACAGGATACAAAGGGTTACACACAGTGACCCCACTAATACCAGGTGTATACAGGACACATATACAGAACCCCTGTATCATATATTATACAGGATACAAGGGGTTACACACAGTGACCCCACTAATACCAGGTGTATACAGGACACATATACAGAACCCCCTGTATCATATATTATACAGGATACAAGGGGTTACACACAGTGACCCCACTAATACCAGGTGTATACAGGACACATATACAGAACCCCCTGTATCATATATTATACAGGATACAAGGGGTTACACACAGTGACCCCACTAATACCAGGTGTATACAGGACACATATACAGAACCCCCTGTATCATATATTATACAGGATACAAGGGGTTACACACAGTGACCCCACTAATACCAGGTGTATACAGGACACATATACAGAACCTCCTGTATCATATATTATACAGGATACAAGGGGTTACACACAGTGACCCCACTAATACCAGGTGTATACAGGACACATATACAGAACCTCCTGTATCATATATTATACAGGATACAAGGGGTTACACACAGTGACCCCACTAATACCAGGTGTATACAGGACACATATACAGAACCCCCTGTATCATATATTATACAGGATACAAGGGGTTACACACAGTGACCCCACTAATACCAGGTGTATACAGGACACATATACAGAACCTCCTGTATCATATATTATACAGGATACAAGGGGTTACACACAGTGACCCCACTAATACCAGGTGTATACAGGACACATATACAGAACCCCCTGTATCATATATTATACAGGATACAAGGGGTTACACACAGTGACCCCACTAATACCAGGTGTATACAGGACACATATACAGAACCCCCTGTATCATATATTATACAGGATACAAGGGGTTACACACAGTGACCCCACTAATACCAGGTGTATACAGGACACATATACAGAACCCCCTGTATCATATATTATACAGGATACAAGGGGTTACACACAGTGACCCCACTAATACCAGGTGTATACAGGACACATATACAGAACCCCCTGTATCATATATTATACAGGATACAAGGGGTTACACACAGTGATCCCCACTAATACCAGGTGTATACAGGACACATATACAGAACCCCCTGTATCATATATTATACAGGATACAAGGGGTTACACACAGTGACCCCACTAATACCAGGTATATACAGGACACATATACAGAACCCCCTGTATCATATATTATACAGGATACAAGGGGTTACACACAGTGACCCCACTAATACCAGGTGTATACAGGACACATATACAGAACCCCCTGTATCATATATTATACAGGATACAAGGGGTTACACACAGTGACCCCCCCACTAATACCAGGTGTATACAGGACACATATACAGAACCCCCTGTATCACATATTATACAGGATACAAGGGGTTACACACAGTGACCCCACTAATACCAGGTGTATACAGGACACATATACAGAACCTCCTGTATCATATATTATACAGGATACAAGGGGTTACACACAGTGACCCCACTAATACCAGGTGTATACAGGACACATATACAGAACCTCCTGTATCATATATTATACAGGATACAAGGGGTTACACACAGTGACCCCACTAATACCAGGTGTATACAGGACACATATACAGAACCCCCTGTATCATATATTATACAGGATACAAGGGGTTAAACACAGTGACACCCCACTAATACCAGGTGTATACAGGACACATATACAGAACCCCCTGTATCATATATTATACAGGATACAAGGGGTTACACACAGTGACCCCACTAATACCAGGTGTATACAGGACACATATACAGAACCCCCTGTATCATATATTATACAGGATACAAGGGGTTACACACAGTGACCCCCACTAATACCAGGTGTATACAGGACACATATACAGAACCCCCTGTACCATATATTATCCAGGATACAAGGGGTTACACACAGTGACCCCCACTAATACCAGGTGTATACAGGACACATATACAGAACCCCCTGTACCATATATTATCCAGGATACAAGGGGTTACACACAGTGACCCCCACTAATACCAGGTGTATACAGGACACATATACAGAACCCCCTGTATCATATATTATACAGGATACAAGGGGTTACACACAGTGACCCCACTAATACCAGGTGTATACAGGACACATATACAGAACCCCTGTATCATATATTATACAGGATACAAGGGGTTACACACAGTGACCCCCACTAATACCAGGTGTATACAGGACACATATACAGAACCTCCTGTACCATATATTATACAGGATACAAGGGGTTACACACACTGACCCCACTAATACCAGGTGTATACAGGACACATATACAGAACCTCCTGTATCATATATTATACAGGATACAAGGGGTTACACACAGTGACCCCCACTAATACCAGGTGTATACAGGACACATATACAGAACCCCCTGTATCATATATTATACAGGATACAAGGGGTTACACACAGTGACCCCCACTAATACCAGGTGTATACAGGACACATATACAGAACCCCCTGTATCATATATTATACAGGATACAAGGGGTTACACACAGTGACCCCCACTAATACCAGGTGTATACAGGACACATATACAGAACCCCCTGTATCATATATTATACAGGATACAAGGGGTTACACACAGTGACCCCCACTAATACCAGGTGTATACAGGACACATAGCCTACACTTCTCAGAAGTGTCCTTAGCCTCCTCCGTGCCCCAAACCATCTGTAGTCGAGCCGAGGGCGGCTCTTTCAATTGCCCCCGGGGTATGCAACACCCTCGCCGATGCAATTGCGAGGTAGTGCTTGCGAATGAGCCCCACAGCATGTCATCACATAACACAGGGGACATTGCAGTGGTTAATCCTGCCTGGCAAGGCAGAAGTTAAATGTAATGTGTGATGTAAAAGCCTAATAACCAATCACAGGTATTGCATTATGTATTCTGTAAGCTGAGAGGTAATTGGAGGAGCAGCCACCACCTGACCAAGGGGAGATGATAAAACCCCTTGCTCAGAATGTTCTAGAGGAGTCTCTCTCAGGAGAGAGAAGAGAGCAGTCTCTCCCAGAAGGGAGAAGAGACCAGGTCCTGGTCAGACCTGAGGGTCTGCAGGACACCAGCTAAAGTTCCAGTTAGTCAGCATACCAGACCAGAGCAGGAAGAGCTTAGCCCCTGCCTCTGAAGAGTGAAGCTAAGAGTTAGTGTAGTGAGGAAAGGGGTATCATCCTACCTTTAAGGGTGATACCTGAAGCCCCTGAGAACAAGCTGAAGCTTCCTACCAGGACACAGCTACCGCCCAGCCTGCCATCTGCATCCAGGCTGGTGCTCTACTCCTGCGGCTCCCTCCAAGTACCTCTCCAGCACTCCATCTATTCTGTTAAAGGCACGTTTGCTGAAGTTCCTGCGGTTCCAATAAAGAACTGTAAGTTGTTTTCTTCAACCTCTGCCTCCGTCTGGTCCCTGCTACTACAACCCCTATCATCACGGGCACCCTGTCCATCACCCAGAGACTTACACTGTAGACATCAAAGGGTTGCCCCAGGGAGATCCGCTATAGCAGCCTCTCCCTCATCATTTCTTGCCAACACCACCCTGCTGGAGACCTGCCAGGCTGTAGGACAGCCCTCCGGTTCCCCCGTACCAAGCACCGTGACACAAGCGTGCTTAGGCCGCAACCGCCAGCCACTCCGGTATCGCGGACCCCGGCTGTCACCAGGCCTCACCTCAAGGGCTAGGCCCCGGTGGGGGATGTTGCACATGTACTGTATACACACACTCACATCATACATGTACTGTATACACACATCACATCATACATGTACCGTATACACACATCACATCATACATGTACCGTATACACACACACACACATCATACATGTACCGTATACACACACACACACATCATACATGTACTGTACACACACACACATCATACATGTACTTTATACACACACACATCATACACGTACTGTATACACACACACACACATCATACATGTACTGTATACACACACATCATACATGTACCGTATACACACACACACATCATACATGTACTGTACACACACACACATCATACATGTACTTTATACACACACACATCATACACGTACTGTATACACACACACACACACATCATACATGTACTGTATACACACACACATATATGTATACACGCGTGTGTTGAGACTTTATCACTGAGATTCCCGGTTTCTATAGAAATGTTTCCGGAGAACTTGGACCTGGATCGGTGTCACTGATACCAGAGACGTCATCAGCGCCTATAGAAATGTCCTGTCACCTACAGGTAGTCCTTGTATAATAATCCCCAGTGTCACCAGATCTGGAGAACACAAGATTGTACAGATCCCTCCTCACACCCATCAATCCCCGAAATCCTCACAGTACAAAGTCACTAACACTGGAATCTGTTTTATCTTCTAGTCTGGGGGACAATGGATTCTCTGAGGAGGAGAAGAAAGAAATACGAAAGCTGCAAAGAGACAAACCCAATATGTATATAGATTACTGAGGAACCGGGAGCCGATCCCAGGAGACTATGGACAATTCTCCCTCCAGGATTAGGAGGTTTCCTGGTGTGAGAGATACAAGCGGCGGCCATATTAGCCGGGGGTAATGTTACCACTGTCAGACATGTCTATTCACCTCATGATCCAAACATCATTTTGTTATAATCTGCTGAGAGGAAAGTCTGTCCTTCACTCTTGTCCTATATTATTGCTTCAGCATCTGCTGATCTTATGTCCGGCCTCAGAGTCTCCTCAGGACTTTTACTAAAAACTTTCTGTCTCCCTGGAGCCGGTGCTCTGTGTGAGAAATAGTATGTAAAGTTCATCTACAGGTTTTGGGAAAGTGAATTTATGGGAAGATATTCAATATGGCCGATAGCATTGTAGTATTTTATCATCTTATCACGTCCCTTATGCAGATGGTTATATGTGTTTTATATATGGGAATAAACTTTGAGATTCTGCATTTTCTAAGAGACTGGTGTGTGTTCCCTCATCCCGGTAACGGGCAGCCATTGTTGGCTATGAAGGGTTAATTCGAAAGTCACCTTACAAATGCTGGGGGGTTACACACAGTGACCCCCACTAATACAGGTGTATACAGGACACATATAATAATAATAATAATAATTCTTTATTTATATAGCGCACACAGATTACGCAGCGCTGCACAAGCATATCAAATTGGTCCCTGTCCCCATGGGGCTCACAATCTAAACAACCTACCAGTATGTTTTGAAGTGTGGGAGGAAACCGGAGTACCGGGAGGAAACCCACGCAAACACGGAGAGAACATACAAACTCTTTGCAGATGTTGACATGGGTAGGATTCGAACCCAGGACCCCAGTGCTGCAAGGCAGAAGTGCTACTCACTCAGCCACCGTGCCGCCCATAATACAGAACCCCCTGTATCATATATTATACAGGATACAAGGGGTTACACACAGTGACCCCACTAATACCAGGTGTATACAGGACACATATACAGAGCCCCCTGTATCATATATTATACAGAATACAAGGGGTTACACACAGTGACCCCCACTAATACCAGGTGTATACAGGACACATATACAGAACCCCTGTATCATATATTATACAGGATACAAGGGGTTACACACAGTGACCCCACTAATACCAGGTGTATACAGGACACATATACAGAACCCCCTGTATCATATATTATACAGGATACAAGGGGTTACACACAGTGACCCCACTAATACCAGGTGTATACAGGACACATATACAGAACCCCCTGTATCATATATTATACAGGATACAAGGGGTTACACACAGTGACCCCACTAATACCAGGTGTATACAGGACACATATACAGAACCCCCTGTATCATATATTATACAGGATACAAGGGGTTACACACAGTGACCCCACTAATACCAGGTGTATACAGGACACATATACAGAACCTCCTGTATCATATATTATACAGGATACAAGGGGTTACACACAGTGACCCCCCACTAATACCAGGTGTATACAGGACACATATACAGAACCTCCTGTATCATATATTATACAGGATACAAGGGGTTACACACAGTGACCCCCCACTAATACCAGGTGTATACAGGACACATATACAGAACCTCCTGTATCATATATTATACAGGATACAAGGGGTTACACACAGTGACCCCACTAATACCAGGTGTATACAGGACACATATACAGAACCCCCTGTATCATATATTATACAGGATACAAGGGGTTACACACAGTGACCCCACTAATACCAGGTGTATACAGGACACATATACAGAACCTCCTGTATCATATATTATACAGGATACAAGGGGTTACACACAGTGACCCCACTAATACCAGGTGTATACAGGACACATATACAGAACCCCCTGTATCATATATTATACAGGATACAAGGTGTTACACACAGTGACCCCACTAATACCAGGTGTATACAGGACACATATACAGAACCCCCTGTATCATATATTATACAGGATACAAGGGGTTACACACAGTGACCCCACTAATACCAGGTGTATACAGGACACATATACAGAACCCCCTGTATCATATATTATACAGGATACAAGGGGTTACACAAAGTGACCCCACTAATACCAGGTGTATACAGGACACATATACAGAACCCCCTGTATCATATATTATACAGGATACAAGGGGTTACACACAGTGATCCCCACTAATACCAGGTGTATACAGGACACATATACAGAACCCCCTGTATCATATATTATACAGGATACAAGGGGTTACACACAGTGACCCCACTAATACCAGGTATATACAGGACACATATACAGAACCCCCTGTATCATATATTATACAGGATACAAGGGGTTACACACAGTGACCCCACTAATACCAGGTGTATACAGGACACATATACAGAACCCCCTGTATCATATATTATACAGGATACAAGGGGTTACACACAGTGACCCCCACTAATACCAGGTGTATACAGGACACATATACAGAACCCCCTGTACCATATATTATCCAGGATACAAGGGGTTACACACAGTGACCCCCACTAATACCAGGTGTATACAGGACACATATACAGAACCCCCTGTATCATATATTATACAGGATACAAGGGGTTACACACAGTGACCCCCCCACTAATACCAGGTGTATACAGGACACATATACAGAACCCCCTGTATCACATATTATACAGGATACAAGGGGTTACACACAGTGACCCCACTAATACCAGGTGTATACAGGACACATATACAGAACCTCCTGTATCATATATTATACAGGATACAAGGGGTTACACACAGTGACCCCACTAATACCAGGTGTATACAGGACACATATACAGAACCTCCTGTATCATATATTATACAGGATACAAGGGGTTACACACAGTGACCCCACTAATACCAGGTGTATACAGGACACATATACAGAACCCCCTGTATCATATATTATACAGGATACAAGGGGTTACACACAGTGACCCCCACTAATACCAGGTGTATACAGGACACATATACAGAACCCCCTGTACCATATATTATCCAGGATACAAGGGGTTACACACAGTGACCCCCACTAATACCAGGTGTATACAGGACACATATACAGAACCCCCTGTACCATATATTATCCAGGATACAAGGGGTTACACACAGTGACCCCCACTAATACCAGGTGTATACAGGACACATATACAGAACCCCCTGTACCATATATTATCCAGGATACAAGGGGTTACACACAGTGACCCCCACTAATACCAGGTGTATACAGGACACATATACAGAACCCCCTGTATCATATATTATCCAGGATACAAGGGGTTACACACGGTGACCCCCACTAATACCAGGTGTATACAGGACACATATACAGAACCCCCTGTATCATATATTATACAGGATACAAGGGGTTACACACAGTGCCCCCCACTAATACCAGGTGTATACAGGACACATATACAGAACCCCCTGTATCATATATTATACAGGATACAAGGGGTTACACACAGTGACCCCACTAATACCAGGTGTATACAGGACACATATACAGAACCCCCTGTATCATATATTATACAGGATACAAGGGGTTACACACAGTGACCCCCACTAATACCAGGTGTATACAGGACACATATACAGAACCCCCTGTATCATATATTATACAGGATACAAGGGGTTACACACAGTGACCCCCACTAATACCAGGTGTATACAGGACACATATACAGAACCCCCTGTATCATATATTATACAGGATACAAGGGGTTACACACAGTGACCCCCACTAATACCAGGTGTATACAGGACACATATACAGAACCCCCTGTATCATATATTATACAGGATACAAGGGGTTACACACAGTGACCCCCACTAATACCAGGTGTATACAGGACACATATACAGAACCTCCTGTATCATATATTATACAGGATACAAGGGGTTACACACAGTGACCCCCACTAATACCAGGTGTATACAGGACACATATACAGAACCCCCTGTATCATATATTATACAGGATACAAGGGGTTACACACAGTGACCTCACTAATACCAGGTGTATACAGGACACATATACAGAACCTCCTGTATCATATATTATACAGGATACAAGGGGTTACACACACTGACCCCCACTAATACCAGGTGTATACAGGACACATATACAGAACCCCCTGTATCATATATTATACAGGATACAAGGGGTTACACACACTGACCCCACTAATACCAGGTGTATACAGGACACATATACAGAACCCCCTGTATCATATATTATACAGGATACAAGGGGTTACACACAGTGACCCCCACTAATACCAGGTGTATACAGGACACATATACAGAACCCCCTGTATCATATATTATACAGGATACAAGGGGTTACACACAGTGACCCCACTAATACCAGGTGTATACAGGACACATATACAGAACCCCCTGTATCATATATTATACAGGATACAAGGGGTTACACACAGTGACCCCACTAATACCAGGTGTATACAGGACACATATACAGAACCCCCTGTACCATATATTATCCAGGATACAAGGGGTTACACACAGTGACCCCCACTAATACCAGGTGTATACAGGACACATATACAGAACCCCCTGTATCATATATTATACAGGATACAAGGTGTTACACACAGTGACCCCCACTAATACCAGGTGTATACACGACACATATACAGAACCCCCTGTATCATATATTATACAGGATACAAGGGGTTACACACAGTGACCCCCACTAATACCAGGTGTATACAGGACACATATACAGAACCCCCTGTATCATATATTATACAGGATACAAGGGGTTACACACAGTGACCCCCACTAATACCAGGTGTATACAGGACACATATACAGAACCCCCTGTATCATATATTATACAGGATACAAGGGGTTACACACAGTGACCCCCACTAATACCAGGTGTATACAGGACACATATACAGAACCCCCTGTATCATATATTATACAGGATACAAGGTGTTACACACAGTGACCCCCACTAATACCAGGTGTATACACGACACATATACAGAACCCCCTGTATCATATATTATACAGGATACAAGGGGTTACACACAGTGACCCCCACTAATACCAGGTGTATACAGGACACATATACAGAACCCCCTGTATCATATATTATACAGGATACAAGGGGTTACACACAGTGACCCCCACTAATACCAGGTGTATACAGGACACATATACAGAACCCCCTGTATCATATATTATACAGGATACAAGGGGTTACACACAGTGACCCCCACTAATACCAGGTGTATACAGGACACATATACAGAACCCCCTGTATCATATATTATACAGGATACAAGGGGTTACACACAGTGACCCCACTAATACCAGGTGTATACAGGACACATATACAGAACCCCCTGTATCATATATTATACAGGATACAAGGGGTTACACACAGTGACCCCACTAATACCAGGTGTATACAGGACACATATACAGAACCCCCTGTACCATATATTATCCAGGATACAAGGGGTTACACACAGTGACCCCCACTAATACCAGGTGTATACAGGACACATATACAGAACCCCCTGTATCATATATTATACAGGATACAAGGTGTTACACACAGTGACCCCCACTAATACCAGGTGTATACACGACACATATACAGAACCCCCTGTATCATATATTATACAGGATACAAGGGGTTACACACAGTGACCCCCACTAATACCAGGTGTATACAGGACACATATACAGAACCCCCTGTATCATATATTATACAGGATACAAGGTATTCTGCCACAGATATACGTTGGAGAAGACCCTGATAGGTTGTGAGTGCAGTCTCCGTATAAGCTGGATGGTAGATAGTAGAACTCACTGACATTCATTCCACAGCGTTGCCATTTGCATGAAGGGAGGATGCAATGGATGTGCTTTAGGTTCAGTTTAATGCCTTTACCTTAGAAATGACATGCCATGCGGTCAAAACACATTGCTACTGCACAGTGAGGATGAATATGTCTGCTACAGTCACAAATGGAGGACAGCATGAAGAAGGAGGAAGTGATGTCACAGAAAGAGGAGGAGAAGCTGGGTAACAGTGCATGATGGGATAGCTAGCTTACAGATACAGGAAGCAAATTATCAAACAATAAAAACTTTGACCACTAGGTGGCAGCATGCATAACATGAGTATGAACATATCATTGCAGACTGAATGTACAATTGACAACCAATAACAACATATGACAGGCTGTCACAGCATACAAGGGGTTACACACAGTGACCCCCACTAATACCAGGTGTATACAGGACACATATACAGAACCCCCTGTATCATATATTATACAGGATACAAGGGGTTACACACAGTGACCCCACTAATACCAGGTGTATACAGGACACATATACAGAACCCCCTGTATCATATATTATACAGGATACAAGGGGTTACACACAGTGACCCCACTAATACCAGGTGTATACAGGACACATATACAGAACCCCCTGTATCATATATTATACAGGATACAGGGGGTTACACACAGTGACCCCACTAATACCAGGTGTATATAGGACACATATACAGAACCTCCTGTACCATATATTATACAGGATACAAGGGGTTACACACAGTGACCCCACTAATACCAGGTGTATACAGTACACATATACAGAACCCCCTGTATCATATATTATACAGGATACAAGGGGTTACACACAGTGACCCCACTAATACCAGGTGTATACAGGACACATATACAGAACCCCCTGTATCATATATTATACAGGATACAAGGGGTTACACACAGTGACCCCACTAATACCAGGTATATACAGGACACATATACAGAACCCCCTGTATCATATATTATACAGGATACAAGGGGTTACACACAGTGACCCCACTAATACCAGGTGTATACAGGACACATATACAGAACCCCCTGTATCATATATTATACAGGATACAAGGGGTTACACACAGTGACCCCCCACTAATACCAGGTGTATACAGGACACATATACAGAACCTCCTGTACCATATATTATACAGGATACAAGGGGTTACACACAGTGACCCCACTAATACCAGGTGTATACAGGACACACAGAACCCCCTGTATCATATATTATACAGGATACAAGGGGTTACACACAGTGACCCCACTAATACCAGGTGTATACAGGACACATATACAGAACCCCCTGTATCATATATTATACAGGATACAAGGTATTCTGCCACAGATATACGTTGGAGAAGACCCTGATAGGTTGTGAGTGCAGTCTCCGTATAAGCTGGATGGTAGATAGTAGAACTCACTGACATTCATTCCACAGCGTTGCCATTTGCATGAAGGGAGGATGCAATGGATGTGCTTTAGGTTCAGTTTAATGCCTTTACCTTAGAAATGACATGCCATGCGGTCAAAACACATTGCTACTGCACAGTGAGGATGAATATGTCTGCTACAGTCACAAATGGAGGACAGCATGAAGAAGGAGGAAGTGATGTCACAGAAAGAGGAGGAGAAGCTGGGTAACAGTGCATGATGGGATAGCTAGCTTACAGATACAGGAAGCAAATTATCAAACAATAAAAACTTTGACCACTAGGTGGCAGCATGCATAACATGAGTATGAACATATCATTGCAGACTGAATGTACAATTGACAACCAATAACAACATATGACAGGCTGTCACAGCATACTCCCCGTCTGAAATCCCTGGATTTCACTACATATAAAGATCAGACATAATGTAAATGTCCTTTGGTTTAGAATGATGATTCTGAACCCTGCAAACAAAATGCAAATAATCAAACAACAATAACTGGAAAACTGCTGATCAGGAACAGTTCAATGGTAGATAATCCGGCTTGCATCAAGCCACTGTCCCTGGCATAGTTCTGTGTTGAACAACTGAGTCAATGTACTTGCATTGTCCTTCCTGCTTGACTTATTCCTCAACTGGTATCAAGAGGACAGTCTCAGATATAGGCCTAATGAATGTCTTGGAGACTCCTTGACGTGTGGTGGTAACTTCCACCTTACGGACTTTACCATCCTCACTAGGAAAGATTTTAGAGATGAGCCCCATGGGCCAAGAATTCCGTTCCACTTTGTGGTCCTTCATCAGGACAAGATCTCCCACTTGCAAATTTGGTTTGACCTGCTGCCACTTTCTTCGTCCTTGAAGAAGAGCCAAATACTCCTTTTTCCATCTGCTCCAGAAGCAATTGGCCAAATGCTGAACATGTTTCCACCGTTTCTGATAGATGTTACCAGATGAAAACTCTTCAGGTGGACTAGGAACAGATCCAAGTTTCTGAGTGAGGAGAGTTGCTGGAGTGAGAAGAACAGGAGATTCGGGGTCTGTAGATAAAGGGACAAGAGGTCTGGAGTTGACAATAGCGGACACCTCAGCCAGGAAGGTGGTTAAGGTTTCATGGGTGAGCCTTGAGGAGTTTAAGTCTCTGAACATGGAGTCCAATATCTTACGGGTGATGCCTATCATTCTTTCCCATGAACCACCCATATGAGAGGCGTGTGGAGGGTTAAAGACCCACGTGCAACCGTTGTCGGCCAAGTAGTTTTGAACTGGCTTAGCATCCATCTGCAATTCTCGGCAGGCACCTGTAAAGTTGGTCCCACAGTCAGATCTCAGTTGCTTTACTGGTCCTCTGATGGCAAGAAAACGTCTTAAAGCATTGATAAAACTGGAAGTGTTCATGGACTCTATAACTTCAATGTGTATAGCACACTCATGC
The DNA here is from genome assembly GCF_040894005.1 of Engystomops pustulosus. Classification (NCBI taxonomy): domain Eukaryota; kingdom Metazoa; phylum Chordata; class Amphibia; order Anura; family Leptodactylidae; genus Engystomops; species Engystomops pustulosus. The sequence continues at coordinate 4,733,785 of NC_092417.1, forward strand.
ATGTAAACAACACTGCCCATCGTTTGCTCTCAGCGTGACCACCTCTGGTTCGGCGTGCAGACACTGCCCATGGCCCAAAAACATCCAGACCAACATAGGTAAACGGTGGCTCAGTGCTTGTCCTGTCAACTGGCAAGTCCGACATTTGCTGTTGCTGCAATTTCCCTCTTGACTTGCGACATGGAACACAGTTGTGAATTATGTGAGCAATCCGCCTTTTTGCTCCTACTATCCAGAGGCCTGCGGCTCTTAAAGCACCCTCGGTAAAATGTCTGCCCTGGTGCTTGACCCTTTCGTGATGATGCCGTATGAGCAATGTGGTAACATGGTGATGGCCAGGAAGAATGAGAGGATTCTTATCACACACTTCTAAGTTGGCCTTGTTCAGGCGGCCACCAACCCTCAGCATACCATGATCATCAACCACTGGTTTCATGTTGACAATTGGGCTGCTTTTTGGAATGTCCTGTCTGTCACGAAGACATTTCAGTTCATTATGGAAAACACTCTCCTGTACATTACGTATCACTAACATCTCACTTAGTGCAATGTCTTCTGCAGAGAGAGGCTTGCGACACATGTGCCAACCACGACATTCAGTGCTATCGTTACTGGTATGAAAACACTGTGCAATGTGAACTAACCTTGCAATGGTGCGTACAAGTTTTAGCCATATGGAAAATCGCTCAAATCGGTGACAGTTCAAGCCGGACTTCCTTTCAGTCTTGGTGATGAGGGTACTCACTTCAGGACGTATCTCAGGATCGTTGTCAGGATCTTGCAGACTGAAGACGTCTTCCTCAGATGCTTTTTTATTCTCCTTTAGCGAGAACTCTGGACCTGTCAACCAAGAAGACTTGGCAAAAGCGCTAACAGACGATGGCCTGGTGGCACAATCTGCAGGGTTGAGGTTAGATGACACATAGTGCCATTGTTCAGTGTTGGAGAATTTTCGAATCCTTTCTATAAAGGCCACAAAGTGATTTTTCATCTCAGGCTTGTTCCTTAACGTACGTTGCAAGGAGATGAATCTGGATAATGCTTGTTCCTTGTTGTTAGGAAGCTTGGCTCTTTCAGCCCGAAAGGGTAAGGGTGCAACCCAATGGTTAGATTGATCCTTGAAGTATTCACTGTCCATTATTTTGATAAACTCTTTATCTTCTATGGACGAAGCTACTCTGTTGTCATCTTGTGTCGTGCGAAACACTGATCCTCCTAAGTCATCATAAGACGTAAGAATGATGTCTGGTGCCTTATGAAAGTTAGAAAGATGCTCCTTTACCTCATAATGATGAGGACATGGCCTAAAGTGAGTTGTGCGACCATTATTGAGCACAAAGGTTTTAAAGGAGTTCACTTGAGATGGTCTAAGATTCTTATCCAAACACACATTGCCAATGATTACCCAGCCTAGATCAAGTCTTTGTGCATATGGGGCATCATCTGGGCCATTGCATTGTTGACGTACCTTATGAACTCTCAGAATGTCCCAAGCAAGAGAAGGATGTCAGCATTCAAGTCCATAGGATGGATCTCTTTAGCCAGGTGTCTCAAGTGGGAATGATGATAAGCAGCTTCAGGAGTAGGAATTTCCTCTCTGTCATCAGGTATCTGGTCACATTCAATTAACGTTGGTAGGGATATGTGGATATTCCTGTTAATTGGAGAAATAATGTATCCAGTGGCTCTTCTGCCGAGGGTCTGTACTCGTCCAGAACAGGTGTTAAGGGTGTATGGAATTGCTTCTCCCTTTATACCGAAGATCTCAAAGAACTTGGGTTTTGCTAGAGACCTGTTGCTTTGTTCGTCTATTATGGCATACATCCTGATGGCCCTTTCAGGTTGCCCTTCTGGGTAGACACTCACCAGACACACTTTGGCACAGCACTTGGAACCATTTTCCTTGCCACATACTTCCATGCAGGAGGAGGAGACAGTGGTAGTAGCTGAAACTTGAGCTGGTGGCTCCCCGCCATGCACTGTGACGGCCTTAGATGCTGCTTGAATTTGTGGGATGTCAGGAGAAGGGGTAGGATGCATGGCTACAACATGTTTGTCACTGCCGCATTCAGTACACTTGATGACAGCCTTACAGTCTTTAGCAAAATGGTTTGAAGAAGCACAACACTTGTAACACACTCCTAGTTCCTTGAGCATGTCTCTGCGTTCTTGCAAAGTCTTTGCCCTAAGCCCACGACATTCTTTCAGTGGATGAGGTCTTTTGTGTATTGGGCACATACGGTTAGGGTCTTTGTCTTTATGGACAGGAGCGTCATGTCTAGTGTTGTAGGATGCAGTCAGTGGTACGTCTGTCTTCCTAACAGACACTGTTCCTCTTAAGTCTCTACGTTTGCTTGTTTGGTTTTCATACCTTGAGCATGATGATGAAGCTGGTAGAGTAGATTCTGTGAAGTCAAAGCTGGGATCATTCTTCTTCCGAGCTTGGTCGCTGATGAATCTGGAAAAGTAGGAGAAGGGTGGAAAAGACACATTGTGTTCTCTTTTGTACCTGGAGCCCAGATCTGCCCATTTTTCTTGCATGCCATATGGTAGCTTGGACACTATTGGGTTAACACCATGAGCCGTATCAAGGTAACTCAGTCCTGACAGACGTGGATCTGTTTTTGCTAACTCCAATTCCTTTAATAGGTCGCTTAGGTCTTGAAGCTTGCGGTTGTCCTTGTTGGTGATCTTTGGGAAGATATGAAGTCTCTTAAATAAGGCACTTTCTATGGCTTCAGAACTGCCATAAGTCTGCTCAAGTCTTTCCCATGCTGCAGCAAGACCTTCCTGTGAGTGGCCCGCATGAACTGCTCTCAATGTCTTTACACGTTCTGCAGAATCTGGGCCTAGCCTCTTAACTAGCAAGTCAAGCTCTTCCTTGGCAGTGAGGTTAAGATCATTGATTACTGCTTCAAAGGTAGATTTCCAGGCTCTATAGTTTTCAGCATGGTCGTCAAATTTTGAGAGACTAATGTTTATCAGTTCTCTGCGCATCATATATCTGGCAAAGTCTGACATATCTGATCTCCCACCTTGTGTCACCAGATTACCTTGCAATATCCCTGGGGCATGTAGATTCTCTGCCATATGGGGCTGAGATGAGTCAGGATGAAATGAGGTAGCATAAGGGTTAAGTGGCGCTTTAGTCTCAGGATGATCCACTTGAGTGATGCTAGAAATTACCTTGTTCTGGGTAGCTGGCGTCATCTGATACCACAGGCATGGCCGTGTGGTAGGTTTGAAATTGTGCTGGAGATGATTGTTTTAGCACATAGTTGGCGGTGCGGTCATCTGGGTCTTCCATTTCTGCAGGGATGGAGCAGTCATGGTCAGTAACTTGGACTAATGCTTGCTCAAGAACCTTTAGCTTGGCTAAGGCGGCTGCTTCCTCCTTTTCCATTTGGAGAATTTTCAGTTGGGCTTCTGCCTCTGCTTGTCTTTGAACCATTTCTGCTTCTTTCTTGGCAAATGAACATCTAACACTAGCTTCCTCTGCATCAGCACGGACTTCTATAAGCTTGTCGTGTAATGCAGACCTACTGGACCGGGAGGTTCTGGAAGATGATAGTGTATGTTTGGTTGAAGTGGACCGTTGAGATCTTACTTCTTGCAAGTGTGCAATGCGAACTTCTGCCTTATTTTTGGCATCTTTCACTATGGTATCCTGTGTATGAAGTAAAGTCTCTCTCTTGGCTAGCTCTGCTGTGGCATCATCAAATTCGGTGTTACTCAGGAATGTGATGTACTTTGCAGACAGCCGCTGGTAGCGATCATAGGCGGTAGATAAGCGATTTAATGTTGTGCCTAATTTGGCTGCATCACTGTCATAGCGTGAGATGGCTGCTACACAGTGTTCAATTCTTTGCCATAAATCATCAAGATTATCACAGAACTCTTCCTTAATTACTTCAAAGTTCTCTCTGATCTTTTGTGTGGGTTTGGTAACACGTTTAGATCGTACCATTTGTTCCTCCTGGAACACGAGCTCTGTATCTTGCACATCTGTGGGTCTGGTAACATGGTGCACTTTGCTAGGTGCAGTGACAGAGGATTTCATAGAGCCCTTTGTAGACATGTTAATCCTTGTCAATGTGGTACTGTCTCTTTAAGATGGGGTTGCAGCTTGTTCACAATGGTGAGGAAGCCACGTGCTGCTAAGATGGTGGGCAGCTATTTGCTTGCTTGCAGACTATGTGTGGATCTTGCAGGAACTGCAGATTCAGCTGTGTTTTGACTATTCTGCCACAGATATACGTTGGAGAAGACCCTGATAGGTTGTGAGTGCAGTCTCCGTATAAGCTGGATGGTAGATAGTAGAACTCACTGACATTCATTCCACAGCGTTGCCATTTGCATGAAGGGAGGATGCAATGGATGTGCTTTAGGTTCAGTTTAATGCCTTTACCTTAGAAATGACATGCCATGCGGTCACAACACATTGCTACTGCACAGTGAAGATGAACATGTCTGCTACAGTCACAAATGGAGGACAGCATGAAGAAGGAGGAAGTGATGTCACAGAAAGAGGAGGAGAAGCTGGGTAACAGTGCATGATGGGATAGCTAGCTTACAGATACAGGAAGCAAATTATCAAACAACACAAACTTTGACCACTAGGTGGCAGCATGCATAACATGAGTATGAACATATCATTGCAGACTGAATGTACAATTGACAACCAATAACAACATATGACAGGCTGTCACAGCATACAAGGGGTTACACACAGTGACCCCCACTAATACCAGGTGTATACAGGACACATATACAGAACCCCCTGTATCATATATTATACAGGATACAAGGGGTTACACACAGTGACCCCCACTAATACCAGGTGTATACAGGACACATATACAGAACCCCCTGTATCATATATTATACATGATACAAGGGGTTACACACAGTGACCCCCCACTAATACCAGGTGTATACAGGACACATATACAGAACCCTCTGTATCATATATTATACAGGATACAAGGGGTTACACACAGTGACCCCCCACTAATACCAGGTGTATACAGGACACATATACAGAACCCCCTGTATCATATATTATACAGGATACAAGGGGTTACACACAGTGACCCCCACTAATACCAGGTGTATACAGGACACATATACACAACCCCCTGTACCATATATTATACAGGATACAAGGGGTTACACACAGTGACCCCACTAATACCAGGTGTATACAGGACACATATACAGAACCTCCTGTATCATATATTATACAGGATACAAGGGGTTACACACAGTGACCCCCCACTAATACCAGGTGTATACAGGACACATATACAGAACCCCCTGTATCATATATTATACAGGATACAAGGGGTTACACACAGTGACCCCACTAATACCAGGTGTATACAGGACACATATACAGAACCCCCTGTATCATATATTATACAGGATACAAGGGGTTACACACAGTGACCCCACTAATACCAGGTGTATACAGGACACATATACAGAACCCCCTGTATCATATATTATACAGGATACAAGGGGTTACACACAGTGACCCCCACTAATACCAGGTGTATACAGGACACATATACACAACCCCCTGTACCATATATTATACAGGATACAAGGGGTTACACACAGTGACCCCACTAATACCAGGTGTATACAGGACACATATACAGAACCTCCTGTATCATATATTATACAGGATACAAGGGGTTACACACAGTGACCCCCACTAATACCAGGTGTATACAGGACACATATACAGAACCCCCTGTATCATATATTATACAGGATTCAAGGGGTTACACACAGTGACCCCACTAATACCAGGTGTATACAGGACACATATACAGAACCCCCTGTATCATATATTATACAGGATACAAGGGGTTACACGCAGTGACCCCCCACTAATACCAGGTGTATACAGGACACATATACAGAACCCCCTGTATCATATATTATACAGGATACAAGGGGTTACACGCAGTGACCCCACTAATACCAGATGTATACAGGACACATGTACAGAACCTCCTGTATCATATATTATACAGGATACAAGGGGTTACACACAGTGACCCCCACTAATACCAGGTGTATACAGGACACATATACAGAACCCCCTGTATCATATATTATACAGGATACAAGGGGTTACACACAGTGACCCCACTAATACCAGGTGTATACAGGACACATATACAGAACCCCCTGTATCATATATTATACAGGATACAAGGGGTTACACAGTGACCTCCACTAATACCAGGTGTATACAGGACACATATACAGAACCTCCTGTATCATATATTATACAGGATACAAGGGGTTACACACAGTGACCCCACTAAAACCAGGTGTATACAGGACACATATACAGAACCCCTGTATCATATATTATACAGGATACAAGGAGTTACACACAGTGACCCCACTAATACCAGGTGTATACAGGACACATATACAGAACCCCCTGTATCATATATTATACAGGATACAAGGGGTTACACACAGTGACCCCCCACGAATACCAGGTGTATACAGGACACATATACAGAGCCCCCTGTATCATATATTATACAGGATACAAGGGGTTACACACAGTGACCCCCCACTAATACCAGGTGTATACAGGACACATATACAGAGCCCCCTGTATCATATATTATACAGGATACAAAGGGTTACACACACTGACCCCACTAATACCAGGTGTATACAGGACACATATACAGAACCTCCTGTATCATATATTATACAGGATACAAGGGGTTACACACAGTGACCCCCACTAATACCAGGTGTATACAGGACACATATACAGAACCCCCTGTATCATATATTATACAGGATACAAGGGGTTACACACAGAGACCCCCCACTAATACCAGGTGTATACAGGACACATATACAGAACCTCCTGTATCATATACTATACAGGATACAAGGGGTTACACACAGTGACCCCACTAATACCAGGTGTATACCAGACACATATACAGAACCCCTGTATCACATATTATACAGGATACAAGGGGTTACACACAGTGACCCCCACTAATACCAGGTGTATACAGGACACATATACAGAACCTCCTGTATCATATATTATACAGGATACAAGGGGTTACACACAGTGACCCCCACTAATACCAGGTGTATACAGGACACATATACTGAACCCCCTGTATCATATATTATACAGGATACAAGGGGTTACACACAGTGACCCCACTAATACCAGGTGTATACAGGACACATATACAGAACCCCCTGTATCATATATTATACAGGAAACAATGGGTTACACACAGTGACCCCACTAATACCAGGTGTATACAGGACACATATACAGAACCCTCTGTATCATATATTATACAGGATACAAGGGGTTACACACAGTGACCCCCACTAATACCAGGTGTATACAGGACACATATACAGAACCTCCTGTATCATATATTATACAGGATACAAGGGGTTACACAGTGACCCCACTAATACCAGGTGTATACAGGACACATATACAGAACCTCCTGTATCATATATTATACAGGATACAAGGGGTTACACACAGTGACCCCACTAATACCAGGTGTATACAGGACACATATACAGAACCCCCTGTATCATATATTATACAGGATACAAGGGGTTACACACAGTGACCTCCACTAATACCAGGTGTATACAGGACACATATACAGAACCCCCTGTATCATATATTATACAGGATACAAGGGGTTACACACAGTGACCCCCCACTAATACCAGGTGTATACAGGACACATATACAGAACCCCCTGTATCATATATTATACAGGATACAAGGGGTTACACACAGTGACCCCACTAATACCAGGTGTATACAGGACACATATACAGAACCCTCTGTATCATATATTATACAGGATACAAGGGGTTACACACAGTGACCCCACTAATACCAGGTGTATACAGGACACATATACAGAACCTCCTGTATCATATATTATACAGAATACAAGGGGTTACACACAGTGACCCCCACTAATACCAGGTGTATACAGGACACATATACAGAACCTCCTGTATCATATATTATACAGGATACAAGGGGTTACACACAGTGACCCCACTAATACCAGGTGTATACAGGACACATATACAGAACCCACTGTATCATATATTATACAGAATACAAGGGGTTACACACAGTGACCCCACTAATACCAGGTGTATACAGGACACATATACAGAACCCCCTGTATCATATATTATACAGGATACAAGGGGTTACACACAGTGACCCCACTAATACCAGGTGTATACAGGACACATATACAGAACCTCCTGTATCATATATTATACAGGATACAAGGGGTTACACACAGTGACCCCCACTAATACCAGGTGTATACAGGACACATATACAGAACCCCCTGTATCATATATTATACAGGATACAAGGGGTTACACACAGTGACCCCACTAATACCAGGTGTATACAGGACACATATACAGAACCTCCTGTATCATATATTATACAGGATACAAGGGGTTACACACAGTGACCCCACTAATACCAGGTGTATACAGGACACATATACAGAACCCCCTGTATCATATATTATACAGGATACAAGGGGTTACACACAGTGACCCCACTAATACCAGGTGTATACAGGACACATATACAGAACCTCCTGTATCATATATTATACAGGATACAAGGGGTTACACACAGTGACCCCACTAATACCAGGTGTATACAGGACACATATACAGAGCCCCCTGTATCATATATAATACAGGATACAAGGGGTTACACACAGTGACCCCACTAATACCAGGTGTATACAGGACACATATACAGAACCCCCTGTATCATATATTATACAGGATACAAGGGGTTACACACAGTGACCCCACTAATACCAGGTGTATACAGGACACATATACAGAACCCCCTGTATCATATATTATACAGGATACAAGGGGTTACACACAGTGACCCCACTAATACCAGGTGTATACAGGACACATATACAGAACCTCCTGTATCATATATTATACAGGATACAAGGGGTTACACACAGTGACCCCCACTAATACCAGGTGTATACAGGACACATATACAGAACCTCCTGTATCATATATTATACAGGATACAAGGGGTTACACACAGTGACCCCACTAATACCAGGTGTATACAGGACACATATACAGAACCCCTGTATCATATATTATACAGGATACAAGGGGTTACACAGTGACCCCCACTAATACCAGGTGTATACAGGACACATATACAGAACCTCCTGTATCATATATTATACAGGATACAAGGGGTTACACAGTGACCCCCACTAATACCAGGTGTATACAGGACACATATACAGAACCCTCTGTATCATATATTATACAGGATACAAGGGGTTACACACAGTGACCCCACTAATACCAGGTGTATACAGGACACATATACAGAACCCCCTGTATCATATATTATACAGGATACAAGGGGTTACACACAGTGACCTCCACTAATACCAGGTGTATACAGGACACATATACAGAACCCCCTGTATCATATATTATACAGGATACAAGGGGTTACACACAGTGACCCCACTAATACCAGGTGTATACAGGACACATGTACAGAACCTCCTGTATCATATATTATACAGGATACAAGGGGTTACACACAGTGACCTCCACTAATACCAGGTGTATACAGGACACATATACAGAACCCCCTGTATCATATATTATACAGGATACAAGGGGTTACACACAGTGACCCCCACTAATACCAGGTGTATACAGGACACATATACAGAACCTCCTGTACCATATATTATACAGGATACAAGGGGTTACACACAGTGACCCCCACTAATACCAGGTATATACAGGACACATATACAGAACCTCCTGTATCATATATTATACAGGATACAAGGGGTTACACACAGTGACCTCACTAATACCAGGTGTATACAGGACATATACAGAACCCCCTGTCCCATATATTATACAGGATACAAGGGGTTACACACAGTGACCTCACTAATAGCAGGTGTATACAGGACACATATACAGAACCCCCTGTATCATATATTATACAGGATACAAGGGGTTACACAGTGACCCCACTAATACCAGGTGTATACCAGACACATATACAGAACCCCCTGTATCATATATTATACAGGATACAAGGGGTTACACACAGTGACCCCACTAATACCAGGTGTATACCAGACACATATACAGAACCTCCTGTATCATATATTATACAGGATACAAGGGGTTACACACAGTGACCCCACTAATACCAGGTGTATACAGTACACATAAACAGAACCCCCTGTATCATATATTATACAGGATACAAGGGGTTACACACAGTGACCCCACTAATACCAGGTGTATACAGGACACATATACAGAACCCTCTGTATCATATATTATACAGGATACAAGGGGTTACACACAGTGACCCCACTAATACCAGGTGTATACAGGACACATATACAGAACCCCCTGTATCATATATTATACAGGATACAAGGGGTTACACACAGTGACCCCCACTAATACCAGGTGTATACAGGACACATATACAGAACCCCCTGTATCATATATTATACAGGATACAAGGGGTTACACACAGTGACCCCACTAATACCAGGTGTATACAGGACACATATACATAACCCTCTGTATCATATATTATACAGGATACAAGGGGTTACACACAGTGACCCCACTAATACCAGGTGTATACAGGACACATATACAGAACCCCCTGTATCATATATTATACAGGATACAAGGGGTTACACACAGTGACCCCACTAATACCAGGTGTATACCAGACACATATACAGAACCTCCTGTATCATATATTATACAGGATACAAGGGGTTACACACAGTGACCCCACTAATACCAGGTGTATACAGTACACATAAACAGAACCCCCTGTATCATATATTATACAGGATACAAGGGGTTACACACAGAGACCCCCCACTAATACCAGGTGTATACAGGACACATATACAGAACCCTCTGTATCATATATTATACAGGATACAAGGGGTTACACACAGTGACCCCACTAATACCAGGTGTATACAGGACACATATACAGAACCCCCTGTATCATATATTATACAGGATACAAGGGGTTACACACAGTGACCCCACTAATACCAGGTGTATACAGGACACATATACAGAACCCACTGTATCATATATTATACAGAATACAAGGGGTTACACACAGTGACCCCACTAATACCAGGTGTATACAGGACACATATACAGAACCCCCTGTATCATATATTATACAGGATACAAGGGGTTACACACAGTGACCCCACTAATACCAGGTGTATACAGGACACATATACAGAACCTCCTGTATCATATATTATACAGGATACAAGGGGTTACACACAGTGACCCCCACTAATACCAGGTGTATACAGGACACATATACAGAACCCCCTGTATCATATATTATACAGGATACAAGGGGTTACACACAGTGACCCCCACTAATACCAGGTGTATACAGGACACATATACAGAACCCCCTGTATCATATATTATACAGGATACAAGGGGTTACACACAGTGACCCCACTAATACCAGGTGTATACAGGACACATATACAGAACCTCCTGTATCATATATTATCCAGGATACAAGGGGTTACACACAGTGACCCCCCCCCCCCCACTAATACCAGGTGTATACAGGACACATATACAGAACCTCCTGTACCATATATTATACAGGATACAAGGGGTTACACACAGTGACCCCCACTAATACCAGGTGTATACAGGACACATCTACAGAACCCCCTGTATCATATATTATACAGGATACAAGGGGTTACACACAGTGACCCCCACTAATACCAGGTGTATACAGGACACATATACAGAACCTCCTGTATCATATATTATACAGGATACAAGGGGTTACACACAGTGACCCCCCACTAATACCAGGTGTATACATGACACATATACTGAACCCCCTGTATCATATATTATACAGGATACAAGGGGTTACACACAGTGACCCCACTAATACCAGGTGTATACAGGACACATATACAGAACCCCCTGTATCATATATTATACAGGATACAAGGGGTTACACACAGAGACCCTACTAATACCAGGTGTATACAGGACACATATACAGAACCCCCGGTATCATATATTATACAGGATACAAGGGGTTACACACAGTGACCCCACTAATACCAGGTGTATACAGGACACATATACAGAACCCCCTGTATCATATATTATACAGGATACAAGGGGTTACACACAGTGACCTCCACTAATACCAGGTGTATACAGGACACATATACAGAACCCCCTGTATCATATATTATACAGGATACAAGGGGTTACACACAGTGACCCCACTAATACCAGGTGTATACAGGACACATATACAGAACCTCCTGTATCATATATTATACAGGATACAAGGGGTTACACACAGTGACCCCCCACTAATACCAGGTGTATACAGGACACATATACAGAACCCCCTGTATCATATATTATACAGGATACAAGGGGTTACACGCAGTGACCCCACTAATACCAGGTGTATACAGGACACATATACAGAACCTCCTGTATCATATATTATACAGGATACAAGGGGTTACACACAGTGACCCCACTAATACCAGGTGTATATAGGACACATATACAGACCCCCCTGTATCATATATTATACAGGATACAAGGGGTTACACACAGTGACCCCACTAATACCAGGTGTATACATGACATATATACAGAACCTCCTGTATCATATATTATACAGGATACAAGGGGTTACACACAGTGACCCCACTAATACCAGGTGTATACAGGACAAATATACAGAACCTCCTGTATCATATATTATACAGGATACAAGGGGTTACACACAGTGACCCCACTAATACCAGGTGTATACAGGACACATATACAGAACCTCCTGTACCATATATTATACAGGATACAAGGGGTTACACACAGTGACCTCCACTAATACCAGGTGTATACAGGACACATATACAGAACCCCCTGTATCATATATTATACAGGATACAAGGGGTTACACACAGTGACCCCACTAATACCAGGTGTATACAGGACACATATACAGAACCTCCTGTACCATATATTATACAGGATACAAGGGGTTACACACAGAGACCCCCCACTAATACCAGGTGTATACAGGACACATATCCAGAACCCCCTGTATCATATATTATACAGGATACAAGGGGTTACACACAGTGACCCCCCACTAATACCAGGTGTATACAGGACACATATACAGAACCCCCTGTACCATATATTATACAGGATACAAGGGGTTACACACAGAGACCCCCCACTAATACCAGGTGTATACAGGACACATATCCAGAACCCCCTGTATCATATATTATACAGGATACAAGGGGTTACACACAGTGACCCCACTAATACCAGGTGTATACAGGACACATATACAGAACCTCCTGTATCATATATTATACAGGATACAAGGGGTTACACACAGTGACTCCACTAATACCAGGTGTATACAGGACACATATACAGAACCTCCTGTATCATATACTATACCGGATACAAGGGGTTACACACAGTGACCCCACTAATACCAGGTGTATACAGGACACATATACAGAACCCCCTGTACCATATATTATACAGGATACAAGGGGTTACACACAGTGACCCCCACTAATACCAGGTGTATACAGGACACATATACAGAACCCCCTGTATAATGTAGTATACAGGATACAAGTGGTTACACACAGTGACCCCACTAATACCAGGTGTATACAGGACACATATACAGAACCTCCTGTATAATGTAGTATACAGGATACAAGGGGTTACACACAGTGACCCCCCACTAATACCAGGTGTATACAGGACATATATACAGAACCCCCTGTATCATATATTATACAGGATACAAGGGGTTACACACAGTGACCCCCACTAATACCAGGTGTATACAGGACACATATACAGAACCCCCTGTATCATATATTATACAGGATACAAGGGGTTACACACAGTGACCCCACTAATACCAGGTGTATACCAGACACATATACAGAACCTCCTGTATCATATATTATACAGGATACAAGGGGTTACACACAGTGACCCCACTAATACCAGGTGTATACCAGACACATATACAGAACCTCCTGTATCATATATTATACAGGATACAAGGGGTTACACACAGTGACCCCACTAATACCAGGTGTATACCAGACACATATACAGAACCCCCTGTATCATATATTATACAGGATACAAGGGGTTACACACAGTGACCCCCCACTAATACCAGGTGTATACAGGACACATATACAGAGCCCCCTGTACTATATATTATACAGGATACAAGGGGTTACACACAGTGACCCCACTAATACCAGGTGTATACAGGACACATATACAGAACCTCCTGTATCATATATTATACAGGATACAAGGGGTTACACACAGTGACCCCACTAATACCAGGTGTATACAGGACACATATACAGAACCCCCTGTATCATATATTATACAGGATACAAGGGGTTACACACAGTGACCCCCACTAATACCAGGTGTATACAGGACACATATACAGAACCCCCTGTATCATATATTATACAGGATACAAGGGGTTACACACAGTGACCCCACTAATACCAGGTGTATACAGGACACATATACAGAACCTCCTGTATCATATATTATACAGGATACAAGGGGTTACACACAGTGACCCCACTAATACCAGGTGTATACAGGACACATATACAGAACCTCCTGTATCATATATTATACAGGATACAAGGGGTTACACACAGTGACCCCACTAATACCAGGTGTATACAGGACACATAAACAGAACCCCCTGTATCATATATTATACAGGAAACAAGGGGTTACACACAGTGACCCCACTAATACCAGGTGTATACAGGACACATATACAGAACCTCCTGTATCATATATTATACAGGATACAAGGGGTTACACACAGTGACCCCCCACTAATACCAGGTGTATACAGGACACATATACAGAACCCCTGTATCATATATTATACAGGATACAAGGGGTTACACAGTGACCCCACTAATACCAGGTGTATACAGGACACATATACAGAACCTCCTGTATCATATATTATACAGGATACAAGGGGTTACACACAGTGACCCCCACTAATACCAGGTGTATACAGGACACATATACAGAACCCCTGTATCATATATTATACAGGATACAAGGGGTTACACAGTGACCCCACTAATACCAGGTGTATACAGGACACATATACAGAACCTCCTGTATCATATATTATACAGGATACAAGGGGTTACACACAGTGACCCCACTAATACCAGGTGTATACAGGACACATATACAGAACCCCTGTATCATATATTATACAGGATACAAGGGGTTACACACAGTGACCCCACTAATACCAGGTGTATACAGGACACATATACAGAACCCTCTGTATCATATATTATACAGGATACAAGGGGTTACACACAGTGACCCCACTAATACCAGGTGTATACAGGACACATATACAGAACCTCCTGTATCATATATTATACAGAATACAAGGGGTTACACACAGTGACCCCCACTAATACCAGGTGTATACAGGACACATATACAGAACCTCCTGTATCATATATTATACAGGATACAAGGGGTTACACACAGTGACCCCACTAATACCAGGTGTATACAGGACACATATACAGAACCCACTGTATCATATATTATACAGAATACAAGGGGTTACACACAGTGACCCCACTAATACCAGGTGTATACAGGACACATATACAGAACCCCCTGTATCATATATTATACAGGATACAAGGGGTTACACACAGTGACCCCACTAATACCAGGTGTATACAGGACACATATACAGAACCTCCTGTATCATATATTATACAGGATACAAGGGGTTACACACAGTGACCCCACTAATACCAGGTGTATACAGGACACATATACAGAGCCCCCTGTACCATATATTATACAGGATACAAGGGGTTACACACAGTGACCCCCACTAATACCAGGTGTATACAGGACACATACACAGAACCTCCTGTATCATATATTATACAGGATACAAGGGGTTACACACAGTGACCCCCACTTATACCAGGTGTATACAGGACACATATACAGAACCTCCTGTATCATATATTATACAGGATACAAGGGGTTACACACAGTGACCCCCACTAATACCAGGTGTATACAGGACACATATACAGAACCTCCTGTATCATATATTATACAGTATACAAGGGGTTACACACAGTGACCCCACTAATACCAGGTGTATACAGGACACATATACACAACCCCCTGTATCATATATTATACAGGATACAAGGGGTTACACACAGTGACCCCCACTAATACCAGGTGTATACAGGACACATATACAGAACCCCCTGTATCATATATTATACAGGATACAAGGGGTTACACACAGTGACCCCCCCACTAATACCAGGTGTATACAGGACACATATACAGAACCCCCTGTATCATATATTATACAGGATACAAGGGGTTACACACAGTGACCCCCACTAATACCAGGTGTATACAGGACACATATACAGAACCCCCTGTATCATATATTATACAGGATACAAGGGGTTACACACAGTGACCCCCCACTAATACCAGGTGTATACAGGACACATATACAGAACCTCCTGTATCATATATTATACAGGATACAAGGGGTTACACACAGTGACCCCACTAATACCAGGTGTATACAGGACACATATACAGAGCCCCCTGTATCATATATAATACAGGATACAAGGGGTTACACACAGTGACCCCACTAATACCAGGTGTATACAGGACACATATACAGAACCCCCTGTATCATATATTATACAGGATACAAGGGGTTACACACAGTGACCCCACTAATACCAGGTGTATACAGGACACATATACAGAACCCTCTGTATCATATATTATACAGGATACAAGGGGTTACACACAGTGACCCCACTAATACCAGGTGTATACAGGACACATATACAGAACCTCCTGTATCATATATTATACAGGATACAAGGGGTTACACACAGTGACCCCCACTAATACCAGGTGTATACAGGACACATATACAGAACCCCTGTATCATATATTATACAGGATACAAGGGGTTACACAGTGACCCCACTAATACCAGGTGTATACAGGACACATATACAGAACCCCTGTATCATATATTATACAGGATACAAGGGGTTACACAGTGACCCCCACTAATACCAGGTGTATACAGGACACATATACAGAACCCCCTGTATCATATATTATACAGGATACAAGGGGTTACACACAGTGACCCCACTAATACCAGGTGTATACAGGACACATATACAGAGCCCCCTGTATCATATATTATACAGGATACAAGGGGTTACACACAGTGACCTCCACTAATACCAGGTGTATACAGGACACATATACAGAACCCCCTGTATCATATATTATACAGGATACAAGGGGTTACACACAGTGACCCCACTAATACCAGGTGTATACAGGACACATATACAGAACCCCCTGTATCATATATTATACAGGATACAAGGGGTTACACACAGTGACCTCACTAATAGCAGGTGTATACAGGACACATATACAGAACCCCCTGTATCATATATTATACAGGATACAAGGGGTTACACACAGTGACCTCCACTAATACCAGGTGTATACAGGACACATATACAGAACCCCCTGTATCATATATTATACAGGATACAAGGGGTTACACACAGTGACCCCCACTAATACCAGGTGTATACAGGACACATATACAGAACCTCCTGTACCATATATTATACAGGATACAAGGGGTTACACACAGTGACCTTCACTAATACCAGGTGTATACAGGACACATATACAGAACCCCCTGTATCATATATTATACAGGATACAAGGGGTTACACACAGTGACTCCACTAATACCAGGTGTATACAGGACACATATACAGAACCCCCTGTATCATATATTATACAGGATACAAGGGGTTACACGCAGTGACCCCACTAATACCAGATGTATACAGGACACATATACAGAACCTCCTGTATCATATATTATACAGGATACAAGGGGTTACACACAGTGACCCCCCACTAATACCAGGTGTATACAGGACACATATACAGCACCTCCTGTACCATATATTATACAGGATACAAGGGGTTACACACAGTGACCCCCACTAATACCAGGTGTATACAGGACACATATACAGAACCCCCTGTATCATATATTATACAGGATACAAGGGGTTACACACAGTGACCCCCACTAATACCAGGTGTATACAGGACACATATACAGAACCTCCTGTATCATATATTATACAGGATACAAGGGGTTACACACAGTGACCCCCACTAATACCAGGTGTATACAGGACACATATACAGAACCTCCTGTACCATATATTATACAGGATACAAGGGGTTACACACAGTGACCTCCACTAATACCAGGTGTATACAGGACACATATACAGAACCCCCTGTATCATATATTATACAGGATACAAGGGGTTACACACAGTGACCTCACTAATACCAGGTGTATACAGGACACATATACAGAACCCCCTGTATCATATATTATACAGGATACAAGGGGTTACACACAGTGACCCCCACTAATACCAGGTGTATACAGGACACATATACAGAACCTCCTGTATAATGTAGTATACAGGATACAAGGGGTTACACACAGTGACCCCACTAATACCAGGTGTATACAGGACACATATACAGAACCCCCTGTATCATATATTATACAGGATACAAGGGGTTACACACACTGACCTCCCACTAATACCAGGTGTATACAGGACACATATACAGAGCCCCCTGTATCATATATTATACAGGATACAAGGGGTTACACACAGTGACCCCCCAGTAATACCAGGTGTATACAGGACACATATACAGAACCTTCTGTATCATATATTATACAGGATACAAGGGGTTACACACAGTGACCCCACTAATACCAGGTGTATACAGGACACATATACAGAACCCCCTGTATCATATATTATACAGGATACAAGGGGTTACACACAGTGACCCCCCACTAATACCAGGTGTATACAGGACACATATACAGAACCTTCTGTATCATATATTATACAGGATACAAGGGGTTACACACAGTGACCCCCCAGTAATACCAGGTGTATACAGGACACATATACAGAACCTTCTGTATCATATATTATACAGGATACAAGGGGTTACACACAGTGACCCCCCACTAATACCAGGTGTATACAGGACACATATACAGAACCTTCTGTATCATATATTATACAGGATACAAGGGGTTACACACAGTGACCCCCCAGTAATACCAGGTGTATACAGGACACATATACAGAACCCCCTGTATCATATATTATACAGGATACAAGGGGTTACACACACTGACCTCCCACTAATACCAGGTGTATACAGGACACATATACAGAGCCCCCTGTATCATATATTATACAGGATACAAGGGGTTACACACAGTGACCCCCCAGTAATACCAGGTGTATACAGGACACATATACAGAACCTTCTGTATCATATATTATACAGGATACAAGGGGTTACACACAGTGACCCCACTAATACCAGGTGTATACAGGACACATATACAGAACCCCCTGTATCATATATTATACAGGATACAAGGGGTTACACACAGTGACCCCCCACTAATACCAGGTGTATACAGGACACATATACAGAGCCCCCTGTATCATATATTATACAGGATACAAGGGGTTACACACAGTGACCCCCCAGTAATACCAGGTGTATACAGGACACATATACAGAACCTTCTGTATCATATATTATACAGGATACAAGGGGTTACACACAGTGACCCCACTAATACCAGGTGTATACAGGACACATATACAGAACCCCCTGTATCATATATTATACAGGATACAAGGGGTTACACACAGTGACCCCCCACTAATACCAGGTGTATACAGGACACATATACAGAACCTCCTGTATCATATATTATACAGGATACAAGGGGTTACACACAGTGACCCCATTAATACCAGGTGTATACAGGACACATATACAGAACCTCCTGTATCATATATTATACAGGATACAAGGGGTTACACACAGTGACCCCACTAATACCAGGTGTATACAGGACACATATACAGAACCCCCTGTATCATATATTATACAGGATACAAGGGGTTACACACAGTGACCCCACTAATACCAGGTGTATACAGGACACATATACAGAACCCCCTGTACCATATATTATACAGGATACAAGGGGTTACACACAGTGACCCCACTAATACCAGGTGTATACAGGACACATATACAGAACCTCCTGTATCATATATTACACAGGATACAAGGGGTTACACACAGTGACCCCCACTAATACCAGGTGTATACAGGACACATATACAGAACCCCCTGTACCATATATTATCCAGGATACAAGGGGTTACACACAGTGACCCCCACTAATACCAGGTGTATACAGGACACATATACAGAACCCCCTGTATCATATATTATACAGGATACAAGGGATTACACACAGTGACCCCACTAATACCAGGTGTATACAGGACACATATACAGAACCTCCTGTATCATATATTATACAGGATACAAGGGGTTACACACAGTGACCCCACTAATACCAGGTGTATACAGGACACATATACAGAACCTCCTGTACCATATATTATACAGGATACAAGGGGTTACACACAGTGACCCCACTAATACCAGGTGTATACAGGACACATATACAGAACCCCCTGTATCATATATTATACAGGATACAAGGGGTTACACACAGTGACCCCACTAATACCAGGTGTATACAGGACACATATACAGAACCCCCTGTATCATATATTATACAGGATACAAGGGGTTACACACAGTGACCCCACTAATATACCAGGTGTATACAGGACACATATACAGAACCTCCTGTACCATATATTATACAGGATACAAGGGGTTACACACAGAGACCCCCCACTAATACCAGGTGTATACAGGACACATATACAGAACCCCCTGTATCATATATTATACAGGATACAAGGGGTTACACACAGTGACCCCACTAATACCAGGTGTATACAGGACACATATACAGAACCTCCTGTATCATATATTATACAGGATACAAGGGGTTACACACAGTGACCCCACTAATACCAGGTGTATACAGGACACATATCCAGAACCCCCTGTATCATATATTATACAGGATACAAGGGGTTACACACAGTGACCCCACTAATACCAGGTGTATACAGGACACATATACAGAACCCCCTGTATCATATATTATACAGGATACAAGGGGTTACACACAGTGACCCCCACTAATACCAGGTGTATACAGGACACATATACAGAACCTCCTGTATCATATATTATACAGGATACAAGGGGTTACACACAGTGACCCCACTTATACCAGGTGTATACAGGACACATATACAGAACCTCCTGTATCATATATTATACAGGATACAAGGGGTTACACACAGTGACCCCACTAATACCAGGTGTATACAGGACACATATACAGAACCTCCTGTATCATATACTATACAGGATACAAGGGGTTACACACAGTGACTCCACTAATACCAGGTGTATATAGGACACATATACAGAACCCCCTGTACCATATATTATACAGGATACAAGGGGTTACACACAGTGACCCCACTAATACCAGGTGTATACAGGACACATATACAGAACCTCCTGTATCATATATTATACAGGATACAAGGGGTTACACACAGTGACCCCCACTAATACCAGGTGTATACAGGACACATATACAGAACCTCCTGTATCATATATTATACAGGATACAAGGGGTTACACACAGTGACCCCACTAATACCAGGTGTATACAGGACACATATACAGAACCCCCTGTATCATATATTATACAGGATACAAGGGGTTACACACAGTGACCCCACTAATACCAGGTGTATACCAGACACATATACAGAACCTCCTGTATCATATATTATACAGGATACAAGGGGTTACACACAGTGACCCCACTAATACCAGGTGTATACAGTACACATAAACAGAACCCCCTGTATCATATATTATACAGGAAACAAGGGGTTACACACAGTGACCCCACTAATACCAGGTGTATACAGGACACATATACAGAACCCTCTGTATCATATATTATACAGGATACAAGGGGTTACACACAGTGACCCCATTAATACCAGGTGTATACAGGACACATATACAGAACCCCCTGTATCATATATTATACAGGATACAAGGGGTTACACACAGTGACCCCCACTAATACCAGGTGTATACAGGACACATATACAGAACCCCTGTATCATATATTATACAGGATACAAGGGGTTACACAGTGACCCCACTAATACCAGGTGTATACAGGACACATATACAGAACCCACTGTATCATATATTATACAGAATACAAGGGGTTACACACAGTGACCCCACTAATACCAGGTGTATACAGGACACATATACAGAACCCCCTGTATCATATATTATACAGGATACAAGGGGTTACACACAGTGACCCCACTAATACCAGGTGTATACAGGACACATATACAGAACCTCCTGTATCATATATTATACAGGATACAAGGGGTTACACACAGTGACCCCCACTAATACCAGGTGTATACAGGACACATATACAGAACCCCCTGTATCATATATTATACAGGATACAAGGGGTTACACACAGTGACCCCACTAATACCAGGTGTATACAGGACACATATACAGAGCCCCCTGTATCATATATTATACAGGATACAAGGGGTTACACACAGTGACCCCCACTAATACCAGGTGTATACAGGACACATATACAGAACCCCCTGTATCATATATTATACAGGATACAAGGGGTTACACACAGTGACCCCACTAATACCAGGTGTATACAGGACACATATACAGAACCCCCTGTATCATATATTATACAGGATACAAGGGGTTACACACAGTGACCCCACTAATACCAGGTGTATACAGGACACATATACAGAGCCCCCTGTATCATATATTATACAGGATACAAGGGGTTACACACAGTGACCCCACTAATACCAGGTGTATACAGGACACATATACAGAGCCCCCTGTATCATATATAATACAGGATACAAGGGGTTACACACAGTGACCCCACTAATACCAGGTGTATACAGGACACATATACAGAACCCCCTGTATCATATATTATACAGGATACAAGGGGTTACACACAGTGACCCCACTAATACCAGGTGTATACAGGACACATATACAGAACCTCCTGTATCATATATTATACAGGATACAAGGGGTTACACACAGTGACCCCCACTAATACCAGGTGTATACAGGACACATATACAGAACCTCCTGTATCATATATTATACAGGATACAAGGGGTTACACACAGTGACCCCACTAATACCAGGTGTATACAGGACACATATACAGAACCTCCTGTATCATATATTATACAGGATACAAGGGGTTACACAGTGACCCCCACTAATACCAGGTGTATACAGGACACATATACAGAACCCTCTGTATCATATATTATACAGGATACAAGGGGTTACACACAGTGACCCCACTAATACCAGGTGTATACAGGACACATATACAGAACCTCCTGTATCATATATTATACAGGATACAAGGGGTTACACACAGTGACCTCCACTAATACCAGGTGTATACAGGACACATATACAGAACCCCCTGTATCATATATTATACAGGATACAAGGGGTTACACACAGTGACCCCACTAATACCAGGTGTATACAGGACACATATACAGAACCCCCTGTATCATATATTATACAGGATACAAGGGGTTACACACAGTGACCTCACTAATAGCAGGTGTATACAGGACACATATACAGAACCCCCTGTATCATATATTATACAGGATACAAGGGGTTACACACAGTGACCTCCACTAATACCAGGTGTATACAGGACACATATACAGAACCCCCTGTATCATATATTATACAGGATATAAGGGGTTACACACAGTGACCTCCACTAATACCAGGTGTATACAGGACACATATACAGAACCCCCTGTATCATATATTATACAGGATACAAGGGGTTACACACAGTGACCTCCACTAATACCAGGTGTATACAGGACACATATACAGAACCCCCTGTATCATATATTATACAGGATACAAGGGGTTACACACAGTGACCTCCACTAATACCAGGTGTATACAGGACACATATACAGAACCCCCTGTGTCATATATTATACAGGATACAAGGGGTTACACACAGTGACCTCCACTAATACCAGGTGTATACAGGACACATATACAGAACCCCCTGTATCATATATTATACAGGATACAAGGGGTTACACACAGTGACTCCACTAATACCAGGTGTATACAGGACACATATACAGAACCCCCTGTATCATATATTATACAGGATACAAGGGTTTACACGCGGTGACCCCCCACTAATACCAGGTGTATACAGGACACATATACAGAACCTCCTGTACCATATATTATACAGGATACAAGGGGTTACACACAGTGAACTCCACTAATACCAGGTGTATACAGGACACATATACAGAACCCCCTGTATCATATATTATACAGGATACAAGGGGTTACACACAGTGACCCCACTAATACCAGGTGTATACAGGACACATATACAGAACCTCCTGTACCATATATTATACAGGATACAAGGGGTTACACACAGAGACCCCCCACTAATACCAGGTGTATACAGGACACATATCCAGAACCCCCTGTATCATATATTATACAGGATACAAGGGGTTACACACAGTGACCCCACTAATACCAGGTGTATACAGGACACATATACAGAACCTCCTGTATCATATATTATACAGGATACAAGGGGTTACACACAGTGACCCCACTAATACCAGGTGTATACAGGACACATATACAGAACCCCCTGTATCATATATTATACAGGATACAAGGGGTTACACAGTGACCCCACTAATACCAGGTGTATACAGGACACATATACAGAACCCCTGTATCATATATTATACAGGATACAAGGGGTTACACATAGTGACCCCACTAATACCAGGTGTATACCAGACACATATACAGAACCTCCTGTATCATATATTATACAGGATACAAGGGGTTACACACAGTGACCCCACTAATACCAGGTGTATACAGTACACATAAACAGAACCCCCTGTATCATATATTATACAGGAAACAAGGGGTTACACACAGTGACCCCCACTAATACCAGGTGTATACAGGACACATATACAGAACCCTCTGTATCATATATTATACAGGATACAAGGGGTTACACACAGTGACCCCACTAATACCAGGTGTATACAGGACACATATACAGAACCTCCTGTATCATATATTGTACAGGATACAAGGGGTTACACACAGTGACCCCCACTAATACCAGGTGTATACAGGACACATATACAGAGCCCCCTGTATCATATATTATACAGGATACAAGGGGTTACACACAGTGACCCCACTAATACCAGGTGTATACAGGACACATATACAGAACCTCCTGTATCATATATTATACAGGATACAAGGGGTTACACACAGTGACCCCACTAACACCAGGTGTATACAGGACACATATACAGAACCTCCTGTATCATATATTATACAGGATACAAGGGGTTACACACAGTGACCCCACTAATACCAGGTGTATACAGGACACATATACAGAACCTCCTGTATCATATATTATACAGGATACAAGGGGTTACACACAGTGACCCCACTAATACCAGGTGTATACAGGACACATATACAGAACCCCCTGTATCATATATTATACAGGATACAAGGGGTTACACACAGTGACCCCCACTAATACCAGGTGTATACAGGACACATATACAGACCCCCTGTATCATATATTATACAGGATACAAGGGGTTACACACAGTGACCCCCACTAATACCAGGTGTATACAGGACACATATACAGACCCCCTGTATCATATATTATACAGGATACAAGGGGTTACACACAGTGACCCCACTAATACCAGGTGTATACAGGACACATATACAGAACCCCCTGTACCATATATTATACAGGATACAAGGGGTTACACACAGTGTCCCCCCACTAATACCAGGTGTATACAGGACACATATACAGAACCTCCTGTATCATATATTATACAGGATACAAGGGGTTACACACAGTGACCCCACTAATACCAGGTGTATACAGGACACATATACAGAACCTCCTGTATCATATATTATACAGGATACAAGGGGTTACACACAGTGACCCCACTAATACCAGGTGTATACAGGACACATATACAGAACCCCCTGTATCATATATTATACAGGATACAAGGGGTTACACACAGTGACCCCACTAATACCAGGTGTACACAGGACACATATACAGAACCCCCTGTACCATATATTATACAGGATACAAGGGGTTACACACAGTGACCCCCCACTAATACCAGGTGTATACCAGACACATATACAGAACCTCCTGTATCATATATTATACAGGATACAAGGGGTTACACACAGTGACCCCACTAATACCAGGTGTATACAGCACACATATACAGAACCCCCTGTATCATATATTATACAGGATACAAGGGGTTACACACAGTGACCCTCCACTAATACCAGGTGTATACAGGACACATATACAGAACCTCCTGTATCATATATTATACAGGATACAAGGGGTTACACACAGTGACCCCACTAATACCAGGTGTATACAGGACAAATATACAGAACCCCTGTATCATATATTATACAGGATACAAGGGGTTACACAGTGACCCCACTAATACCAGGTGTATACAGGACACATATACAGAACCTCCTGTATCATATATTATACAGGATACAAGGGGTTACACACAGTGACCCCACTAACACCAGGTGTATACAGGACACATATACAGAACCTCCTGTATCAAATATTATACAGGATACAAGGGGTTACACACAGTGACCCCACTAATACCAGGTGTATACAGGACACATATACAGAACCTCCTGTATCATATATTATACAGGATACAAGGGGTTACACACAGTGACCCCCACTAATACCAGGTGTATACAGGACATATACAGAACCCCCTGTATCATATATTATACAGGATACAAGGGGTTACACACAGTGACCCCACTAATACCAGGTGTATACAGGACACATATACAGAACCCCCTGTATCATATATTATACAGGATACAAGGGGTTACACACAGTGACCCCCACTAATACCAGGTGTATACAGGACACATATACAGAACCCCCTGTATCATATATTATACAGGATACAAGGGGTTACACACAGTGACCCCACTAATACCAGGTGTATACAGGACACATATACAGAACCCCCTGTATCATATATTATACAGGATACAAGGGGTTACACACAGTGACCCCACTAATACCAGGTGTATACAGGACACATATACAGACCCCCTGTATCATATATTATACAGGATACAAGGGGTTACACACAGTGACCCCACTAATACCAGGTGTATACAGGACACATATACAGAACCCCCTGTACCATATATTATACAGGATACAAGGGGTTACACACAGTGACCCCACTAATACCAGGTGTATACAGGACACATATACAGAACCTCCTGTATCATATATTATACAGAATACAAGGGGTTACACACAGTGACCCCACTAATACCAGGTGTATACAGGACACATATACAGAACCCCCTGTATCATATATTATACAGGATACAAGGGGTTACACACAGTGACCCCACTAATACCAGGTGTATACAGGACACATATACAGAACCCCCTGTACCATATATTATACAGGATACAAGGGGTTACACACAGTGACCCCCCACTAATACCAGGTGTATACAGGACACATATACAGAACCCCCTGTACCATATATTATACAGGATACAAGGGGTTACACACAGTGACCCCACTAATACCAGGTGTATACAGGACACATATACAGAACCTCCTGTATCATATATTATACAGAATACAAGGGGTTACACACAGTGACCCCACTAATACCAGGTGTATACAGGACACATATACAGAACCCCCTGTATCATATATTATACAGGATACAAGGGGTTACACACAGTGACCCCACTAATACCAGGTGTATACAGGACACATATACAGAACCCCCTGTATCATATATTATACAGGATACAAGGGGTTACACACAGTGACCCCACTAATACCAGGTGTATACAGGACACATATACAGAGCCCCCTGTATCATATATTATACAGGATACAAGGGGTTACACACAGTGACCCCACTAATACCAGGTGTATACCAGACACATATACAGAACCCCCTGTATCATATATTATACAGGATACAAGGGGTTACACACAGTGACCCCACTAATACCAGGTGTATACAGGACACATATACAGAACCCCCTGTATCATATATTATACAGGATACAAGGGGTTACACACAGTGACCCCCACTAATACCAGGTATATACAGGACACATATACAGAACCTCCTGTATCATATATTATACAGGATACAAGGGGTTACACACAGTGACCCCCACTAATACCAGGTGTATACAGGACACATATACAGAACCTCCTGTATCATATATTATACGGGATACAAGGGGTTACACACAGTGACCCCCACTAATACCAGGTGTATACAGGACACATATACAGAACCCCCTGTATCATATATTATACAGGATACAAGGGGTTACACACAGTGACCCCACTAATACCAGGTGTATATAGGACACATATACAGAACCCCCTGTATCATATATTATACAGGATACAAGGGGTTACACACAGTGACCCCCCACTAATACCAGGTGTATACAGGACATATATACAGAACCCCCTGTATCATATATTATACAGGATACAAGGGGTTACACACAGTGACCCCCCACTAATACCAGGTGTATACATGACATATATACAGAACCTCCTGTATCATATATTATACAGGATACAAGGGGTTACACACAGTGACCCCCACTAATACCAGGTGTATACAGGACACATATACAGAACCCCCTGTATCATATATTATACAGGATACAAGGGGTTACACACAGTGACCTCACTAATACCAGGTGTATACAGGACACATATACAGAACCCCCTGTATCATATATTATACAGGATACAAGGGGTTACACACAGTGACCTCCACTAATACCAGGTGTCTACAGGACACATATACAGAACCTCCTGTATCATATATTATACAGGATACATGGGGTTACACACAGTGACCCCACTAATACCAGGTGTATACAGGACACATATACAGAACCCCCTGTATCATATATTATACAGGATACAAGGGGTTACACACAGTGACCTCCACTAATACCAGGTGTATACAGGACACATATACAGAACCTCCTGTATCATATATTATACAGGATACAAGGGGTTACACACAGTGACCCCACTAACACCAGGTGTATACAGGACACATATACAGAACCTCCTGTATCATATATTATACAGGATACAAGGGGTTACACACAGTGACCCCACTAACACCAGGTGTATACAGTACACATATACAGAACCTCCTGTATCATATATTATACAGGATACGAGGGGTTACACACAGTGACCCCCACTAATACCAGGTGTATACAGGACATATACAGAACCCCCTGTATCATATATTATACAGGATACAAGGGGTTACACACAGTGACCCCACTAATACCAGGTGTATACAGGACACATATACAGAACCCCCTGTATCATATATTATACAGGATACAAGGGGTTACACACAGTGACCCCCACTAATACCAGGTGTATACAGGACACATATACCGACCCCCTGTATCATATATTATACAGGATACAAGGAGTTACACACAGTGACCCCACTAATACCAGGTGTATACAGGACACATATACAGAACCTCCTGTATCATATATTATACAGAATACAAGGGGTTACACACAGTGACCCCACTAATACCAGGTGTATACAGGACACATATACAGAACCCCCTGTATCATATATTATACAGGATACAAGGGGTTACACACAGTGACCCCACTAATACCAGGTGTATACAGGACACATATACAGAACCCCCTGTATCATATATTATACAGGATACAAGGGGTTACACACAGTGACCCCACTAATACCAGGTGTATACAGGACACATATACAGAACCTCCTGTATCATATATTATACAGGATACAAGGGGTTACACACAGTGACCCCACTAATACCAGGTGTATACAGGACACATATACAGAACCTCCTGTATCATATATTATACAGGATACAAGGGGTTACACACAGTGACCCCACTAATACCAGGTGTATACAGGACACATATACAGAACCCCCTGTATCATATATTATACAGGATACAAGGGGTTACACACAGTGACCCCACTAATACCAGGTGTATACAGGACACATATACAGAACCCCCTGTATCATATATTATACAGGATACAAGGGGTTACACACAGTGACTCCACTAATACCAGGTGTATACAGGACACATATACAGAACCCCCTGTACCATATATTATACAGGATACAAGGGGTTACACACAGTGACCCCACTAACACCAGGTGTATACAGGACACATATACAGAACCTCCTGTATCATATATTATACAGGATACAAGGGGTTACACACAGTGACCCCACTAATACCAGGTGTATACAGGACACATATACAGTACCTCCTGTATCATATATTATACAGGATACAAGGGGTTACACACAGTGACCCCACTAATACCAGGTGTATACAGGACACATATACAGAACCCCCTGTATCATATATTATACAGGATACAAGGGGTTACACACAGTGACCCCACTAATACCAGGTGTATACAGGACACATATACAGAACCCCTGTATCATATATTATACAGGATACAAGGGGTTACACACAGTGACCCCACTAATACCAGGTGTATACAGGACACATATACAGAACCCCCTGTATCATATATTATACAGGATACAAGGGGTTACACACAGTGACCCCACTAATACCAGGTGTATACAGTACACATATACAGAGCCCCCTGTATCATATATTATACAGGATACAAGGGGTTACACACAGTGACCCCACTAATACCAGGTGTATACAGGACACATATACAGAGCCCCCTGTATCATATATTATACAGGATACAAGGGGTTACACACAGTGACCCCCACTAATACCAGGTGTATACAGGACACATACACAGAACCCCCTGTATCATATATTATACAGGATACAAGGGGTTACACACAGTGACCCCCACTAATACCAGGTGTATACAGGACACATATACAGACCCCCTGTATCATATATTATACAGGATACAAGGGGTTACACACAGTGACCCCACTAATACCAGGTGTATACAGGACACATATACAGAACCCCCTGTACCATATATTATACAGGATACAAGGGGTTACACACAGTGACCCCACTAATACCAGGTGTATACAGGACACATATACAGAACCTCCTGTATCATATATTATACAGAATACAAGGGGTTACACACAGTGACCCCACTAATACCAGGTGTATACAGGACACATATACAGAACCCCCTGTATCATATATTATACAGGATACAAGGGGTTACACACAGTGACCCCACTAATACCAGGTGTATACAGCACACATATACAGAACCCCCTGTACCATATATTATACAGGATACAAGGGGTTACACACAGTGACCCCCCACTAATACCAGGTGTATACAGGACACATATACAGAACCTCCTGTATCATATATTATACAGGATACAAGGGGTTACACACAGTGACCCCACTAATACCAGGTGTATACAGGACACATATACAGAACCTCCTGTATCATATATTATACGGGATACAAGGGGTTACACACAGTGACCCCCACTAATACCAGGTGTATACAGGACACATATACAGAACCCCCTGTATCATATATTATACAGGATACAAGGGGTTACACACAGTGACCCCACTAATACCAGGTGTATATAGGACACATATACAGACCCCCCTGTATCATATATTATACAGGATACAAGGGGTTACACACAGTGACCCCCACTAATACCAGGTGTATATAGGACACATATACAGAACCCCCTGTATCATATATTATACAGGATACAAGGGGTTACACACAGTGACCCCACTAATACCAGGTGTATACAGGACACATATACAGAACCCCCTGTACCATATATTATACAGGATACAAGGGGTTACACACAGTGACCCCCCACTAATACCAGGTGTATACAGGACACATATACAGAACCCCCTGTATCATATATTATACAGGATACATGGGGTTACACACAGTGACCCCCACTAATACCAGGTGTATACAGGACACATATACAGAACCTCCTGTATCATATATTATACAGGATACAAGGGGTTACACACAGTGACCCCACTAATACCAGGTGTATACAGGACACATATACAGAACCTCCTGTATCATATATTATACGGGATACAAGGGGTTACACACAGTGACCTCCACTAATACCAGGTGTATACAGGACACATATACAGAACCTCCTGTATCATATATTATACAGGATACAAGGGGTTACACACAGTGACCTCCACTGATACCAGGTGTATACAGGACACATATACAGAACCCCCTGTATCATATATTATACAGGATACAAGGGGTTACACACAGTGACCCCACTAATACCAGGTGTATATAGGACACATATACAGAACCCCCTGTATCATATATTATACAGGATACAAGGGGTTACACACAGTGACCCCCCACTAATACCAGGTGTATACATGACATATATACAGAACCTCCTGTATCATATATTATACAGGATACAAGGGGTTACACACAGTGACCCCCACTAATACCAGGTGTATACAGGACACATATACAGAACCCCCTGTATCATATATTATACAGGATACAAGGGGTTACACACAGTGACCCCACTAATACCAGGTGTATACAGTACACATATACAGAGCCCCCTGTATCATATATTATACAGGATACAAGGGGTTACACACAGTGACCCCACTAATACCAGGTGTATAAAGTACACATATACAGAGCCCCCTGTACCATATATTATACAGGATACAAGGGGTTACACACAGTGACCCCCCACTAATACCAGGTGTATACAGGACACATATACAGAACCCCCTGTATCATATATTATACAGGATACAAGGGGTTACACACAGTGACCCCACTAATACCAGGTGTATACAGTACACATATACAGAGCCCCCTGTATCATATATTATACAGGATACAAGGGGTTACACACTATGACCCCACTAATACCAGGTGTATAAAGTACACATATACAGAGCCCCCTGTACCATATATTATACAGGATACAAGGGGTTACACACAGTGACCCCACTAATACCAGGTGTATAAAGTACACATATACAGAACCTCCTGTATCATATATTATACAGGATACAAGGGGTTACACACAGTGACCCCACTAATACCAGGTGTATACAGTACACATATACAGAACCCCCTGTATCATATATTATACAGGATACAAGGGGTTACACACAGTGACCCCACTAATACCAGGTGTATAAAGTACACATATACAGAACCCCCTGTATCATATATTATACAGGATACAAGGGGTTACACACAGTGACCCCACTAATACCAGGTGTATACAGTACACATATACAGAGCCCCCTGTATCATATATTATACAGGATACAAGGGGTTACACACAGTGACCCCACTAATACCAGGTGTATACAGTACACATATACAGAGCCCCCTGTACCATATATTATACAGGATACAAGGGGTTACACACAGTGACCCCCCACTAATACCAGGTGTATACAGGACACATATACAGAACCTCCTGTATCATATATTATACAGGATACAAGGGGTTACACACAGTGACCCCACTAATACCAGGTGTATACAGGACACATATACAGAACCCCCTGTATCATATATTATACAGGATACAAGGGGTTACACACAGTGACCCCACTAATACCAGGTGTATACAGGACACATATACAGAACCCCCTGTATCATATATTATACAGGATACAAGGGGTTACACACAGTGACCCCCACTAATACCAGGTGTATACAGGACATATATACAGAACCCCCTGTATCATATATTATACAGGATACAAGGGGTTACACACAGTGACCCCCACTAATACCAGGTGTATACAGGACACATATACAGAACCCCCGGTATCATATATTATACAGGATACAAGGGGTTACACACACTGACCCCACTAATACCAGGTGTATACAGGACACATATACAGAACCCCCTGTATCATATATTATACAGGATACAAGGGGTTACACACAGTGACCCCACTAATACCAGGTGTATACAGTACACATATACAGAACCCCCTGTATCATATATTATACAGGATACAAGGGGTTACACACAGTGACCCCACTAATACCAGGTGTATACAGGACACATATACAGAACCCCCTGTATCATATATTATACAGGATACAAGGGGTTACACACACTTTCCCTACTAATACCAGGTGTATACAGCACACATATACAGAACCTCCTGTATCATATATTATACAGGATACAAGGGGTTACACACAGTGACCCCACTAATACCAGGTGTATACAGGACACATATACAGAACCTCCTGTATCATATATTATACAGGATACAAGGGGTTACACACAGTGACCCCCCACTAATACCAGGTGTATACAGGACACATATACAGAACCTCCTGTATCATATATTATACAGGATACAAGGGGTTACACACAGTGACCCCACTAATACCAGGTGTATACAGGACACATATACAGAACCCCCTGTATCATATATTATACAGGATACAAGGGGTTACACACAGTGACCCCACTAATACCAGGTGTATACAGGACACATATACAGAACCCCCTGTATCATATATTATACAGGATACAAGGGATTACACAAAGTGACCCCACTAATACCAGGTGTATACAGGACACATATACAGAACCCCCTGTATCATATATTATACAGGATACAAGGGGTTACACACAGTGACCCCCACTAATACCAGGTGTATACAGGACACATATACAGAACCTCCTGTATCATATATTATACAGGATACAAGGGGTTACACACAGTGACCCCACTAATACCAGGTGTATACAGGACACATATACAGAACCCCCTGTATCATATATTATACAGGATACAAGGGGTTACACACAGTGACCCCACTAATACCAGGTGTATACAGGACACATATACAGAACCTCCTGTATCATATATTATACAGGATACAAGGGGTTACACACACTGACCCTACTAATACCAGGTGTATACAGCACACATATACAGAACCTCCTGTATCATATATTATACAGGATACAAGGGGTTACACACAGTGACCCCCCACTAATACCAGGTGTATACAGGACACATATACAGAACCTCCTGTATCATATATTATACAGGATACAAGGGGTTGCACACAGTGACCCCCCAATAATACCAGGTGTATACAGGACACATATACAGAACCCCCTGTATCATATATTATACAGGATACAAGGGGTTACACACAGTGACCCCACTAATACCAGGTGTATACAGGACACATATACAGAGCCCCCTGTATCATATATTATACAGGATACAAGGGGTTACACACAGTGACCCCACTAATACCAGGTGTATACAGGACACATATACAGAACCCCCTGTATCATATATTATACAGGATACAAGGGGTTACACACAGTGACCCCACTAATACCAGGTGTATACAGTACACATATACAGAGCCCCCTGTAAAGTCATGTCTGATGTTGTTAATCCAGATCTGCTCGGAGCCCCGCTATTGGTTGGATGCTGGACCTTTGGATGTTTGGTTATATTCCCTCTGGTTGTTGCTCCAGAGACTTTGTAGAGCACAGTCCTGCAGCTCCTTCTCTCCTTACAGAGCCGCACGTTTCTGGATCTGGGCTGTGAGATTTTTCTACCACAATGTATCTAACCTTCTACCTTATCCTGTGCCTGTGTGTAGAATGTTGGAATAAAGTTTTATGTTATTCATTTTGGCTCCACGTGTGATCCCTTGCTGTCACTAACGTTACTGGTCTCCCCTCTACCATCTACCTGGGGATCCCTTCATTACATATACACTGGGAGTGCCTTAGGGGGAATCCTCCATCTTATAGCGGTCTCCCCCTCTGTATGGCCCTGGTGGGTATGGAAGAAACCCATTCACCTGGAGGAAGCCACAAATAACCAGCCTAGCGCTAGGCCGCACTAATGCCAGACACTTCTCTGCCCTGCTGGCACCATTGTACTGTGTTATCAGACTCCGTTAACCTGCGGTGCAGTGGGAGCGCTCCTTAGAGACTGTGCTATGCATCAAAAAAATTGCATCCTGCCACAAGTCGACTGGTGGGAAACGACGTCTGCAGTCATGAAGCTCCGCCCCCGGCATGAGTGCTGCCAAGAATCCTGGAGGAAAGGACCAGGACCGCAGTTGTCCGGAAAACGGGAGTTAACCGGCCTTAAAATAACACTCATCGCGGCGAGTCCTGGGCTACTGCGGACTACAGGAGAATTCTTTGAGCTCGGTTGACGGCCTGGGGGCTGCCATAGTGGGCTCTGAGTGCCACCTCACAGCCATAGGTTTGCCACCGCTGCTCCAGAGGAGTGGCTGCTGCAGTAATCTCCTTCTGGTTAGAGGACAAGACATATCGCTTGTAGGTAAAGGTAAAATACTGAGATTTTCCACCATGCTGCCTTCATGAGAGGACTGAAGACTCAAACCTCTATTTTACTTTATCGGTAGAAATGAAATTCGGAACAACATGTTTCAAGGGTATATCCGTCTCCCGCAGGTACAAAATTACTTCAGGAACATGTAGAAAAACAAAACAAAGACAAGATATTACGTTACATTAAAACTGAGAACATTCTTCTAAATGTATATACTGTATAATGTGTACGAAGTCCATTCTCATATGAATAAACAAGCGGAGCCTCCACGTGTGATCCCTAGCTGCCGCTAACGTTACGGGTCTCCCCCATTCCAACCAGAGTTAGCAGAACGGGTAGGAGTTCATAAATTAACCGGGCCCTTTCCCGTTTTTTCATTTCCATTTTTCACTCCCCACCTTCAAAAATCTATAACTTTTTTATTTTTACACGTAAAAAGCTGTGTGATGGCTTGTTTTTTGCGTGACAAATTGCACTTCATAGTGATCACATTGAATATTCCATGCCATGTACTGGGAAGCGGGAAAAAAATTCCAAATGCAGTGAAAATGGTGAAAAAACGCATTTGTGTCGTATTCTTGTAGGCTTGGATATTACGGCTTTCACTTCACGCCACAAATGACACATCTAATTTATTCTTTGGGTCGTTACGATTACAGGGATACCAAATTTGTATAGGTTTTATAATGTTTTCATACATTTACAAAAATTAAAACCTCCTGTACAAAAATGTTTTTTTTATTTTGCCGTCTTCTTGTGCTTATAACTTTTCCATACTTCGTTGTATGGAGTTGAGGGTGGTGTCATCTATTGCGACTTTTGATGATGTTTTCAATGATATTATTTTTAGGACTGTACGACCTTTTGATCACTTTTTATAGAATTTTTAAATGGCAAAAAAATGCCAGTTTTGACTTTGGACACAATTTTCCGTTACGGGGTTAAACGCAGTGAAAAACCGTTATCATATTTTGATAGATCGGGCATTTTTGGACGCAGCGATACCTAATGTGTTTATGATTTTTACTGTTTATTTATATTTATGTCAGTTCTAGGGAAAGGGGGTGATTTGAATTTTTAGGTTTTTTTATTATAATTTTTTTTTTAAACTTTTTTTTTATTTTTATTTTTAATATTTTTCAGACTCCCCAGGGTACTTTAACCCTAGGTTGTCTGATCGATCCTATCATATACTGCCATACTACAGTATGGCAGTATATGGGGATTTTACTCCTCATTCATTACAATTGTAATGAATGGGTTAACCCAAAGTAGCTTCGGGTCTTCGTGAGACCCGAAGCTACCATGGCGACGGATCGCCGCTCCCCGATGACGTCTTTGCTAAAGCTCCGATCCTTTCTAGACCTGATACTGAGAAGCCTTTTATCTTGGAGGTGGACGCATCTTCTGTCGGTGCAGGGGCTGTGCTTACCCAGAAGGGACCCAGGGGCCTAACTCTTACGTGCGGTTTCTTTTCTAAAACTTTTTCTCCTGCAGAGAAGAACTACTCTATTGGTGACAAGGAACTTTTGGCTATCAAACTTGCCCTGGAAGAATGGCATTATCTTTTGGAGGGTGCTTGCTATCCAGTCTGTGTTTACACGGATCATAAGAACCTTTCGTACCTCCAGACAGCCCAACGTCTTAATCCCAGGCAAGCCTGTTGGTCACTATTCTTCTCTCGCTTCAATTTGATGATCCACTTCCGACCAGCAGAGAAGAATATCAAGGCTGATGCCCTTTCCCGTGCCTCAGATGTTGTTGGAGAAGAGCCGGTTCCTCAGTATATCATCTCTCCGGAACAGTTGGTTGCAGCCACTCCTGTGGATCTTCGGCAGCTTCCCCCTGGCAAGACGTATGTCCAACCTGCTCTGCGGAAGAGGATTTTGTTTTGGGGACATTCTTCCCACCTGGCTGGGGGGTGCAACGCTCCGTGGCCCTCATCTCCCGCTACTACTGGTGGCCTGACTTGGTCAAAGATGTTCTGGACTTTGTGGGATCCTGCACCTCCTGTGCTCAAAATAAGCCTTCTCGTCTAAAACCGGCTGGTCTCTTGCTTCCGTTGCCGATACCCAGTCGCCCGTGGTCACACGTTGCTATGGACTTTGTCACGGATCTTCCATCTTCTTCGGGCAATACTGTCATCTGGATGGTGACAGACCGGTTTTCGAAGATGTCTCATTTCGTTCCTCTTCCAGGTCTACCGTCTGCTCCACGTCTTGCTAGTCTCTTCTTCCAACATATATTCCGGCTACATGGGCTTCCCCTGCACATTGTCTCTGATTGTGGAGTTCAATTTGTCTCCCGCTTCTGGCGCTCACTCTGCAGCCAACTGCAGGTGAAGTTGGACTTTTCTTCAGCCTACCACCCTCAGTCCAATGGTCAAGTGGAGAGAGTCAACCAGAGTCTGGGCTGCTACCTACGTCATTTTGTCTCTGCCCGTCAGGACGACTGGTCCACTTTGTTGCCCTGGGCAGAGTTCTCCTACAACTCTCTGGATTCTGAGTCTGCTGGTGCAGCTCCATTCTTTGTTGTCTATGGAAGAATTCCACGCCCACCACTCACTCTTTCAGTTCCCTCGGATGTACCTGCGGTGGAAGAATTGGTGCAGGACCTCAGCTCTGTCTGGAGACAGACTTGTTTATCTCTACTTCGGGCGTCTGTTCGCACTAAAATCCAGGCCGACAAGAGATGCAGACCTCCTCCTGTCTTCTCTCCTGGGGACAAGGTCTGGTTATCTTCCAGGTACATCCGGCTGAAGATACCCGGGTACAAGCTCGGTCCTCGATTCTTGGGTCCTTTTGAGGTCCTGTCCCGTATCAATCCTGTATCCTACAAGTTGCGCCTTCCTCCCACCATGCGCATCCCGAACTCCTTCCATGTCTCCCTGCTCAAGCCTGTCGTCCTGAACCGCTTTTCCCGGCAAGTACCTCCTCCTACCCCTGTGGCTGACTCCACTGACACCTATGAGGTGAAAGACATCCTTAGTCGACTGGAAGGGGTTCGGTCCGGAAGAGAGGTCTTTGGAGCCGGAGGACAATATTCTGGACCGTGATCTTCTGCAGAGATTTCTTCATCCCAAGAAGAGGGGGAGGCCGAAGGGATGGGGATACTGTCACGGGTGGACCCGCGACCCACATCGCGGGTCGCGGGCTCACCCGTGCCTCTCGCTACCCGCAGGCGCCGCGCCAGCGCATCTCACCTCTCCCCGCTCCCGAGTCCCGGCCTTGCTCCGTGTGCGCGCGGTCCCGCGCCTTAGGGCGCGCGCGCGGCACTTCTATGAAATTTAAAGGGCCAGCGCGTCATTGTTTGGCGCTGGTCATTTCCCATGAGGTTATTTATCTGCCTCTCCTAAGTAGCCCGGACGGATCTTTGTGCCTCACAGCCTTAGAGAAAGCTCTGTTGCGATTTGGCTGCATTCCAGTGTCTCCTGCGTTCCAGTGTCTCCTGCGTTCCTGTGTCTCCTGCGTGCCTGACTTCCTCCGTGTTCCTGTGTTGCCTGACCACCTCCGTGTTCTCGTGTACCAGTGTTCCTCCGTGTTGCTGTCGTGTGTTCTGTGTTCCCGTACCCTTCTGCTTGGACCTCCTGTTGCTGACCCCGGTTTGGATTCTGACATTGCATCTCTGCCGCCTGCCCTGACCCTGTGCCTGGACTGTGACCTCGAGCTTGACTGCTGTTTCTGTACCTCAACCTTGGCCGGCACTGCAGACAAGTCACGCCTGAGGAACGACCTGGTGGTCGGGCTCTGGTGAAAACCGGGTACCACTTAGACTCCGGTCCCAGGTAGTGCCTTGAGTCATCGTCTGCAGTGGTCCAGTGGATCCACATCCCGTAAGCCTGACACATACTCATATGTGCCCACTCGTGGAAGCTGAATGAAGTCTATCTATAGTCTCTGAAATGGGTAGAATGGCTTTGGGCTGCACCTCAAAGGTACTTTAACTGTTTTACCGGTGTTATGGCATGCACATATGATGCAACCTTGAACATACCTAGTAGCAGCATTGTTGAATCCTGGGGCCACCCATCCTTGATTGACCAAACTTACCATTGCTTCCTTGGACTGGTGGGTAGGTCCATGTACTGTTGCACACATCATGGAGTAGAGTGCTCGAGGAAGGCATAATTTTGTACTAATTGTATACATACCCTCCTCGTTCTTCTCAGCTCCCTTCTTCTTCCACTCCTCCTTCTCCTGTCTAGGAGATTGTTCCTGGAATTGTCTGAGAAGGTCCATATCCACCTCTCCCTTATGTGGCACTAAGGCCACAGTGTGAGCTGATAAGGGGAGGGGAAGCAGGGCTGCCTGTTTAGCTGCTGCGTCGGCCCTGCGGTTCCCTTCTGCTTCCTTAGATTGCTCCTTGGTATGAGCTTGTACCTTAATTATTGCAACCAATTTAGGTAAGGCTAATGCTCGGAAAAGTTGAGCTACTGCCTCAGCATTCTTAATGGGTTTACCTGAGGACCCAACAAAATCTCTACTCCGCCATATTTGGCCATAATCATGCCCAATGCCGAAGCAATAACGTGAATCGGTATATATGTTAACAGTTTGTCCCTCAGCCATTATACATGCCTCAGTGAGTGCCTTCAACTCTGCCTCCTGGGCTGAGCACCCAGAAGGGAGTGGACCCTGTGTTACCACTTTTTCCAAGGTGGTCACAGCATATCCGGTGTATGGCCTCCCATCAAGATAGTACCTGGAACCATCAACAAAAAATTCAGTCAGCAAAAAAGTCAGCATTTGGAACTGGTAATTCAGTAACATTGTCAAGCTCTTTTGTTTCAGTTTTCATTAATTCAAAACAATCATGATCTGAATCAGCGTTAGGTTGCTCTTCCTCATTTAATTCAGGCACAGACTTTCAGCACTGTGGATAACGGTGTTGGACCTTATTCCTAAACCTGAGCTCATTACTCGTGTGGGGGATGTAAACCCCAGGTCTCTAGAAGGCCGGGGGTGTATAATGATTTACACCTAGCAGTGCTCACAGGGGTAAGACCAATATCGGCAGCTATAGTGTAATGTCACCGACCTCACAAAACATCTGCGGCCAGTGCCACGAGTGCTGAACAGCGTTGGAAGAAATCCCTCTCAAAGAAAGACCTTCTGCCATACAAGCAGGTGGTCTTCACCTACAAATCTGCACTTGCATCTGTCACACAGGATTACTTTCTCAATCTTCTTTATCTCACAACCCCAGACAACTATTTTTTAGCTAATGAATTCCCTTCTACATCCTCCGGCACCCCCTTCCCCCAACCTCTCTCATCATCCCTCCCACCAGACATAACTGTCACAATTCATGGCTCCACACTCTCCCCGTTCCCTAAAGTCCGCTACCTTGGAGTTCCTTACTACAACCTGACACCTCAATCTCAAGAACATCTCTCGCAATCGACCCTCCCTCAATCCAAAGTCTACAAAATTACTAGTCCATGACCTTATCATCTCCCACTTTGACTACTGCAACATTCTTCTATGTAGTCCCCCAGATAACTCTCTAATGCCGCTTCAATCCATCCTAAACTCTTCTGACTGGCTCATCCCTCTGTCTCATGGCTTCTCCTCTCTTCCAGTTTCTCCACTGGTTTGCACAGCGAATTCAGTATAAAATACTAACCATGACTTATAAAGCCTCCACAACCTGTCTCCTCCATATATCTCTGCCTCATCACCCAATACCATCCCACGCGTAATCTCCGCTCCTCATAGGACTTTCAGCTTCACTCTATTGCCATCTGCTCTTCTCACAACCACATCTAGGACTTCTCCAATGCATCTCCCATCCTCTGGAACTCTCTACCCAAATGTGTCAGACTGTCCCCCACTTTCCAGACCTGTAACCTGAAAACCCACCTATTCAAGATTGTCTACAATTCACAATAACTGCTCTGCTCCCTCACCTCATGTCTCCATTTACCCTCCATATAGATTGTGTCCTCACCTCGTGTCTCCATCTCCAGTCCATATAGATTGTGTCCTCACCTCGTGTCTCCATCTACCCTCCATATAGATTGTGTCCTCACCTCGTGTCTCCATCTACTCTCCATATAGATTGTGTCCTCACCTCGTGTCTCCATCTACTCTCCATATAGATTGTGTCCTCACCTCGTGTCTCCATCTACCCTCCATATAGATTGTGACCTCACCTCGTGTCTCCATCTACCCCCCATATAGATTGTGTCCTCACCTCGTGTCTCCATCTACCCTCCATATAGATTGTGTCCTCACCTCATGTCTCCATCTACCCTCCATATAGATTGTGACCTCACCTCGTGTCTCCATCTACCCCCCATATAGATTGTGTCCTCACCTCGTGTCTCCATCTATCCTCCATATAGATTGTGTACTCACCTCATGTCTCCATCTACCCTCCATATAGATTGTGACCTCACCTCGTGTCTCCATCTACCCTCCATATAGATTGTGTCCTCACCTCGTGTCTCCATCTACCCTCCATATAGATTGTGTCCTCACCTCGTGTCTCCATCTACCCTCCATATAGATTGTGTCCTCACCTCGTGTCTCCATCTACCCTCCATATAGATTGTGTCCTCACCTCGTGTCTCCATCTACCCTCCATATAGATTGTGTCCTCACCTCGTGTCTCCATCTACCCTCCATATAGATTGTGACCTCACCTCATGTCAACATCTACCCTCCATATAGATTGTGTCCTCACCTCGTGTCTCCATCTACCCTCCATATAGATTGTGACCTCACCTCATGTCTCCATCTACCCTCCATATAGATTGTGACCTCACCTCATGTCTCCATCTACCCTCCATATAGATTGTGCCCTCAGTTAATGTCTCCATCTACCCTCCATATAGATTGTGTCCTCACCTCGTGTCTCCATCTACCCTCCATATAGATTGTGACTAGAGATGAGCGAGCACTAAAATGCTCGGGTACTCGTTATTCGAGACGAACTTTTCCCGATGCTCGAGTGCTCGTCTCGAATAACGAACCCCATTGAAGTCAATGGGAGACTCGAGCATTTTTCAAGGGGACCAAGGCTCTGCACAGGGAAGCTTGGCCAAACACCTGGGAACCTCAGAAAAGGATGGAAACACCACGGAAATGGACAGGAAACAGCAGGGGCAGCATGCATGGATGCCTCTGAGG
The DNA here is from genome assembly GCF_040894005.1 of Engystomops pustulosus. Lineage (NCBI taxonomy): Eukaryota > Metazoa > Chordata > Amphibia > Anura > Leptodactylidae > Engystomops > Engystomops pustulosus. The sequence goes on from NC_092417.1 coordinate 4,778,031, forward strand.
CTGCTTAAACGCACCATTATGCCAAAATTATGGGCAACAGCATGGCCATGACAGAGTGACAGAATGAAGCTAGATAGCATCTAAAACATCCAATAATTGACCCTGACACTATAGGGGACGGCATGCAGAGGCAGCGGCAGCAGGCTAGAGAGTGTCATGGCGACATACCCTAAATGGACTCAGGCTTCAAACCAATGGGTGGCAGAGAGGAACCAAAGGAGGTGAGCAAGAAGCGCTCAAATAATATCGGTACATGATAAAAGTTTGCCAGTATATTTTGTGGATTACACAGCAGGGTGGCGACAAAGTTAACAACTTTGATGTGGAATGCCCTGTAATAGCTCTTGGGCGGTGTGCCTTTTATCGCCTAGGCTCAGCAGTTTGAGCACCGCCTGCTGTCGCTTAGCGACGGCACTGCTGCTGTGCCTAGAGCTAGCGACTGATGGCGCCATGCCCACGGATGGTAATTCGGAGGAGGAGGAGGTGGAGGAGGGTTGGGAGGAGGTATAGTAGGCCTTTGAGACCTGGACCGAGGTAGGCCCTGCAATTCTCTGCGTCGGCAGTATATGACCAGCCCCAGGGTCAGACTCGGTCCCAGCCTGCACCAAGTTAAGTGTAGTAGCGTTCTTATAAGTTTGGGATATGGCGGGTGAGGGGAATGTAAACAGATGCGCAAGAAGCGCATGATGCGCATGGAGCTGGTGCTCCGCTGCCAGGCGAGCTTTCGCCAATCCAAGCCCCTTTCTCTAGGCTACTCCCCAAACAGCACTTCTAAGAACCTTTTGTATAAGATCAAGTGTAGTAGCGTTCTTATAAGTTTAGGATATGCCGGGTGAGGGGAATGTAAACAGCTGCGCAAGAAGCGCTGAAATAATATCCCTAAATGGTAAAAGTTTGCCAGTATATTTTGTGGATAACACAGCAGGGTGGCGACAAAGTTAACAAGTTTGATGTGGAATCCATGAAAACAACCCAAATTTCTGCCTGACACACCTCGTTTGATAAAGGGACGATGTATGGAGGCAGCTATATGGACGACTTTTGGAGGTAGCAATGGAGACAACGTGTGGAGGCTGCTATGGAGACAATTTAATTTGGATAGTGCCTGTATGTGGCAGTCCCAAAAATTTTTAAAACCAGAGGAGCAGGTAGGTGGCCCTCCAGTAAAATGGAATAGATTGAGTGCCTGTATGTGGCAGTCCAAAAAAGTTTTCAAACCAGAGGAGCAGGTAGGTGGCCCTCCAGAAAAATGGAATAGATTGAGTGCCTGTATGTGGCACTCCCAAAAATTGTTTAAAACAGAGGACCGGGTAGGTGGCCCTCCAGAAAAATGGAATAGATTGAGTGCCTGTATGTGGCACTCACAAAAATTGTTTCAAACAGAGGACCGGGTAGGTGGCCCTCCAGAAAAATTAAATGCATAAAGTACTATAGCAAGAGCCAGTGGGCCCTGTCAAAAAATAGCCAGTTTCCTCTGCTTTACTGTACAAAGAGGAGGAGAAGGAGGAAAATGAGGAGGAGGAGGAGTGGATAAATTATTCAGGTTGAGCTTCCTTCACCTGGTGGAGATTGGAAATTCTGAGAAATCCAGCCTTTATTCATTTTAATAAGCGTCAGCCTGTCAGCGCTGTCAGTCGACAGGCGTGTACGCTTATCGGTGATGATGCCACCAGCTGCACTGAAAACCCGCTCGGACAAGACGCTAGCGGCAGGGCAGGCAAGAACCTCCAAGGCGTACAGCGCCAGTTCGTGCCACATGTCCAGCTTTGAAACCCAGTAGTTGTAGGGAGCTGTGTGATCATTTAGGACGATGGTATGGTCAGCTACATACTCCCTCACCATCTTTCTGTAAAGATCAGCCCTACTCTGCCGAGACTGGGGACAGGTGACAGTGTCTTGCTGGGGTGACATAAAGCTGGCAAAAGCCTTGTAAAGCGTACCCTTGCCAGTGCTGGACAAGCTGCCTGCTCGCCTACTCTCCCTCGCTACTTGTCCCGCAGAACTACGCACTCTGCCGCTAGCGCTGTCAGAAGGGAAATACTGTTTCAGCTTGTGCACCAGGGCCTGCTGGTATTCATGCATTCTCACACTCCTTTCCTCTGCAGGGATGAGAGTGGAAAGATTTTGCTTGTACCGTGGGTCCAGGAGAGTGAACACCCAGTAATCGGTGCTGGAATAAATTCTTTGAACGCGAGGGTCACGGGATAGGCAGCCTAGCATGAAATCTGCCATATGCGCCAGAGTACCAACGCGTAAGAATTCACTCCCCTCACTGGCCTGACTGTCCATTTCCTCCTCCTCCAACTCCTCCAACTCCTCTTCTTCTGCCCATACACGCTGAACAGTGAAGGACTCAACAATAGTCCCCTCTTGTGTCTCGCCAACATTCTCCTCCTCTTCCTCCTCATCCTCCTCCACCTCCACCTCCTCCGATATGCGCTGAGAAACAGACCTGAGGGTGCTTTGGCTATCAACAAGGGAATCTTCTTCCCCCGTCTCTTGTGACGAGCGCAAAGCTTCCGACTTCATGCTGACCAGAGAGTTTTTCAACAGGCCAAGCAGCGGGATGGTGAGGCTGATGATGGCGGCATCGCCACTGACCATCTGTGTTGACTCCTCAAAGTTACTCAGCACCTGACAGATATCAGACATCCACGTCCACTCCTCATTGTAGACTTGAGGAAGCTGACTGACCTGACTACCAGTTCTGGTGGAAGTTGACATCTGGCAGTCTACAATCGCTCGGCGCTGCTGGTAAACTCTGGATAACATGGTCAGTGTTGAATTCCACCTCGTGGGCACGTCGCACAACAGTCGGTGAGCGGGCAGTTGGAGGCGGCGCTGCGCTGCCCTGAGAGTGGCAGCATCTGTGCTGGACTTCCTGAAATGCGCACAGATGCGGCGCACCTTCGTGAGCAAATCTGACAGATTGGGGTATGTCTTGAGGAAACGCTGAACTATCAGATTTAACACATGGGCCAGGCATGGCACATGTGTCAGTCTGCCGAGTTGCAGAGCCGCCACCAGGTTACGGCCGTTGTCACACACAACCATGCCTGGCTTCAGGTTCAGCGGTGCCAGCCACAGATCAGTCTGCGCCGTGATGCCCTGTAATAGCTCTTGGGCGGTGTGCCTTTTGTCGCCTAGGCTCAGCAGTTTGAGCACCGCCTGCTGTCGCTTAGCGACGGCACTGCTGCTGTGCCTAGAGCTACCGACTGATGGCGCCGTGCCCACGGATGGTAGTTCGGAGGAGGAGGTGGAGGAGGGGTGGGAGGAGGAGGAGGCATAGTAGGCCTGAAACACCTGGACCGAGGTAGGCCCCGCAATCCTCGGCGTCGGCAGTATATGACCAGCCCCAGGGTCAGACTCGGTCCCAGCCTCCACCAAGTTAACCCAATGTGCCGTCAGCGATATATAGTGGCCCTGCCCGGCAGCACTCGTCCACGTGTCCGTGGTCAGGTGGACCTTGTCAGAAACGGCGTTGGTCAGGGCACGGGTGATGTTGTCTGACACGTGCTGGTGCAGGGCTGGGACGGCACATCGGGAAAAGTAGTGGCGGCTGGGGACCGAATACCGAGGGGCGGCCGCCGCCATGAGGTTGCGAAAGGCCTCTGTCTCTACTAGCCTATAGGGCAGCATCTCCAGGCTAAGCAATCTGGAGATGTGGACATTAAGGGCTTGGGCGTGCGGGTGGGTTGCACTGTATTTGCGTTTCCGCTCCAGCGTCTGGGGTATGGAGAGCTGAACGCTGGTGGATGCTGTGGAGGATCGTGGAGGCGACGATGGGGTTTTTGTGGCAGGTTCCTGTGCAGGGGGCTGACTAGCAGCTGACACAGGGGAAGGAGCAGTGGTGTGCACGGCCGGAGGTGAACGGGCTTGTTGCCACTGAGTGGGGTGTTTAGCATTCATATGCCTGCGCATACTGGTGGTAGTTAAGCTAGTAGTGGTGGAACCCCTGCTGAGCCTGGTTTGGCAAATGTTGCACACCACAGTCCGTCGGTCATCCGGTGTTTCCTTAAAGAACCTCCAGACTTCTGAAGATCTAGCCCTCGCCGCAAGAGCCCTCGCCACGGGAGCTTCACTAGTTGACACATTTGGCGCTGATGCACCAGCTCTGGCCCTGCCTCTCCGTCTGGCCCCACCACTGCCTCTTCCAACCTGTTCTGGTCGAGGACTCTCCTCCGTCTCAAAAGCACTGTGTTCACCCGGCCTCTCAACCCAGCTTGGGTCTGTCACCTCATCATCCTCCGATCCCTCAGTCTGCTCCCCCCTCGGACTTCCTGCCCTGACAACAACTTCCCCACTGTCTGACAACCGTGTCTCCTCATCGTCGGACACCTCTTTAAACACTTCCACTACGTCAAGAAGGTCATCATCATCACCCACAGACTGTGACTGGTGGAAAACCTGGGCATCGGAAAATTGCTCAGCAGCAACCGGACAAGTGGTTTGTGACTGTGGGAATGGTCCAGAAAACAGTTCCTCAGAGTATGCCGGTTCAAATGCCAAATTTTCCTGGGAGGGGGCAGACTGGGGGGGAGGAGGCTGAGGTGCAGGAGCTGGAGGAGTGCCGATTTCGGTGACATGGGTGGACTGCGTGGAAGACTGACTGGTGGACAAATTGCTCGAAGCATTGTCAGCAATCCACGACATCACCTGTTCGCACTGTTCTGGCCTCAACAGTGCTCTACCACGAGTCCCAGTAACTTCAGACATGAACCTAGGGAGTGTAGCTCTGCGGCGTTCCCCTGCTCCCTCATAAGCAGGTGGTGTCTCACCCCGGCCAGGACCACGGCCTCTGACCCCTGCAGTAGTTGGACGCCCACGTCCCCGCCCTCGTCCTCTACCCCTAGCCCTCGGGTTAAACATTTTTAAAATGAGAGTTATAACTTTAATTTTTTTTTTTAACTTTTTTTTGTGTTTTTTTTTTTTTTTTGTTTTTGAGTTTTTAAAACCAAACAATGCTATCCTATTGCTATGGCTATTTTCTAGCCAAGTATCAAAGCACACTACTATGCCAGATGAGATGACACTGAGTTATTAAACAAAATAAATGTAAAATAAAAAAGGACAAATGGCAGACTGTGCCTAATTGAAATCCAACCCCTACTAAATTTTCCCACTTCGGTCTTTGCAATGGATATGTGCGTCACTAAGCGCAAAACACAGCGGTCGCAAGTCTCACTACAAATTGCTCAGAATTGGCTAGTACATGCACTGCAGCAAGTATAGCCACCAGCAGATCAACCAGAAATCAAATATATAGAACGCTACTGTAGGCGTAAGTAAGCTGTTTGGATTCTCCTATGGCTATTTTCTAGCCAAGTATCAAAGCACACTACTATGCCAGATGAGATGACACTGAGTTAGTGCCTAATTGAAATCCAACCCCTACTAAATTTTCCCACTTCGGTCTTTGCAATGGATATGTGCGTCACTAAGCGCAAAACACAGCGGTCGCAAGTCTCACTACAAATTGCTCAGAATTGGCTAGTACATGCACTGCCGAAAGTACAGCCACAAGCAGATCAACCAGAAATCAAATATATAGAACGCTACTGTAGGCGTAAGTAAGCTGTTTGGATTCTCCTATGGCTATTTTCTAGCCAAGTATCAAAGCACACTACTATGCCAGATGAGATGACACTGAGTTATTAAACAAAATAAACGTAAAATAAAAAGTAAATGGCAGACTGTGCCTAATTGAAATCAAACCCCTAATAAATTTTCCCACTTTGGTGTTTGAGGTGGATATGTGTGCCACTAAGAGCTAAACACAACGGTAGCAAGTCCCCCTGCTAATTCCTCACAAAATGGTACTAGATGCAAATAAAAAAAAAAAAAAGTAGAACGTTATTGTAGCCCTAAGAAGGGCTGTTGGGTTCTTGGAGAATCACTCCTGCCTGAGGGTGCTGTCACACGTCGCGTTTACCGCATGCGTTTAAAAACGCATTGCAATAGCTGGAGAGTGATTTGCCTAATTAAACAGCTGCTAACACCTGTGTTTACAAAACGCAACCGTTAACGCATTGTTAACGCATGCGTTAACATCGCGGTTAACGCATGCGGTTGTTAACGCATTGTTAACGCATGCGTTAACATCGCGGTTAACGCATGCGTTTTGTAAACACAAGTGTTAAGAGGTGTTTAATTAGGCAAATCACTCTCCAGCTATTCCAATGCGTTTTTTAACGCATGCGGTAAACGCGACGTGTGACCGCACCCTCACAGTAAGCTAATAGAACACCCTAACGCTTTCCCTGACCAGCAGCAGCTCTCTCCCTAGCGGCATCCAGACACAGAATGATCCGAGCAGCGCGGGCAGCGGCTAGTCTATCCCAGGGTCACCTGATCTGGCCAGCCAACAACTGCTATCGACGTGTAAGGGTACCACGTCATGCTGGGTGGAGTGCAGAGTCTCCTGGCTTGTGACTGGCTCTGTTTCTGGCCGCCAAAAAGCAAAACGGCGGGAGCTGCCATTTTCTCGAGCGGGCGAAGTATTCGTCCGAGCAACGAGCAGTTTCGAGTACGCTAATGCTCGACCGAGCATCAAGCTCGGACGAGCATGTTCGCTCATCTCTAATTGTGACCTCACCTCGTGTCTCCATCTACCCTCCATATAGATTGTATCCTCACCTCATGTCGCCATCTACCCTCCATATAGATTGTGTCCTCACCTCGTGTCTCCATTTACCTCCATATAGATTGTGACCTCATCTTGTGTCTCCATCTACCCTCCATAAAGATTGTGTCCTCACCTCGTGTCTCCATCTACCCTCCATATAGATTGTGACCTCACCTTGTGTCTCCATCTTCCCTCCATATAGATTGTGACCTCCCCTCGTGTCTCCATCTCCCCTCCATATAGATTGTGTCCTCACCTCGTGTCTCCATCTACCCTGCATATAGATTGTGTCCTCACCTCGTGTCTCCATCTACCCTCCATATAGATTGTGTCCTCACCTCTTGTCTCCAAATACCCTCCATATAGATTTTGTCCTCACCACTTGTCTCCATCTACCCTCCATATAGATTTTGTCCTCCCCTCGTGTCTCCATCTACCCTCCATATAGATTGTGTCCTCACCTCGTGTCTCCATCTACCCTCCATATAGATTGTGTCCTCACCTCGTGTCTCCATCTACCCTCCATATAGATTGTGTCCTCACCTCGTGTCTCCATCTACCCTCCATATAGATTGTGTCCTCACCTCGTGTCTTCATTTACCCTCCATATATATTGTGTCCTCACCTCGTGTCTCCATCTCCCCCCCATATAGATTGTGTCCTCACCTCGTGTCTCTATCTACCCTCCATATAGATTGTGTCCTCACCTCATGTCTCCATCTACTCCCCATATAGATTGTATCCTCACCTCGTGTCTCCATGTACCCTCCATATAGATTGTGACCTCACCTCATGTCTCCATCTACCCTCCATATAGATTGTGTCCTCACCTCATGTCTCCATCTTCCCTCCATATAGATAGTGTCCTCACCTCGTGTCTCCATCTACCCTCTATATAGATTGTGACCTCACCTCGTGTCTCCATCTACCCTCCATATAGATTGTGTCCTCACCTCATGTCTCCATCTACCCTCCATATAGATTGTGTCCTCACCTCATGTCTCCATCCACCCTCTATATAGATTGTGTCCTCACCTCGTGTCTCCATCTTCGCTCCATATAGATTGTGTCCTCACCTCGTGTCTCCATCTACCCTCCATATAGATTGTGTCCTCACCTCGTGTCTCCATCTGCCCTCCATATAGATTGTGTCCTCACCTCGTGTCTCCATCTACCCTCCATATAGATTGTGTCCTCACCTCGTGTCTCCATCTACCCTCCATATAGATTGTGTCCTCACCTCGGGTCTCCTTCTACCCTCCATATAGATTGTGTCCTCACCTCGTGTCTCCATCTATCCCCCATATAGATTGTGTCCTCACCTAGTGTCTCCATCTACCCTCCATATAGATTGTGTCCTCACCTCGTGTCTCCATCTACCCTCCATATAGATTGTCACCTCACCTCGTGTCTCCATCTCCCCTCCATATAGATTGTGTCCTCACCTCGTGTCTCCATTTTCCCTCCATATAGATTGTGACCTCACCTCGTGTCTCCATCTACCCTCCATATAGATTGTGTCCTCACCTCGTGTCTCCATCTACCCTCCATATAGATTGTGTCCTCACCTCGTGTCTCCATCTACCCTCTATATAGATTGTGTCCTCACCTTGTGTCTCCAACTACCCTCCATATAGATTGTGTCCTCACCTCGTGTCTCCATCTACCCTCCATATAGATTGTGTCCTCACCTCGTGTCTCCATCTACCCTCCATATAGATTGTGTCCTCACCTCGTGTCTCCATCTTCCCTCCATATAGATTGTGTCCTCACCTCGTGTCTCCATCTCCCCTCCATATAGAGTGTGTCCTCCCCTCATGTCTCCATCTACCCTCCATATAGATTGTGTCCTCACATCATGTCTCCATCTACCCTCCATATAGATTGTGTCCTCACATCATGTCTCCATCTACCCTCCATATAGATTGTGTCCTCCCCTCATGTCTCCATTTACCCTCCATATAGATTGTGTCCTCACCTCGTGTCTCCATCTACCCTCCATATAGATTGTGACCTCACCTCATGTCTCCATCTACCCTCCATATAGATTGTGCCCTCAGTTAATGTCTCCATCTACCCTGCATATAGATTGTGTCCTCACCTCGTGTCTCCATCTACCCTCCATATAGATTGTATCCTCACCTCGTGTCGCCATCTACCCTCCATATAGATTGTGTCCTCACCTCGTGTCTCCATTTACCTCCATATAGATTGTGACCTCATCTTGTGTCTCCATCTACCCTCCATAAAGATTGTGTCCTCACCTCGTGTCTCCATCTACCCTCCATATAGATTGTGACCTCACCTTGTGTCTCCATCTTCCCTCCATATAGATTGTGACCTCACCTCTTGTCTCCAAATACCCTCCATATAGATTTTGTCCTCACCACTTGTCTCCATCTACCCTCCATATAGATTTTGTCCTCCCCTCGTGTCTCCATCTACCCTCCATATAGATTGTGTCCTCACCTCGTGTCTCCATCTACCCTCCATATAGATTGTGTCCTCACCTTGTGTCTCCATCTACCCTCCATATAGATTGTGTCCTCACCTCGTGTCTCCATCTACCCTCCATATAGATTGTGTCCTCACCTACTGTCTCCATCTACCCTCCATATAGATTGTGTCCTCACCTCGTGTCTTCATTTACCCTCCATATATATTGTGTCCTCACCTCGTGTCTCCATCTCCCCCCCATATAGATTGTGTCCTCACCTCGTGTCTCTATCTACCCTCCATATAGATTGTGTCCTCACCTCATGTCTCCATCTACTCCCCATATAGATTGTATCCTCACCTCGTGTCTCCATGTACCCTCCATATAGATTGTGACCTCACCTCATGTCTCCATCTACCCTCCATATAGATTGTGTCCTCACCTCATGTCTCCATCTTCCCTCCATATAGATAGTGTCCTCACCTCGTGTCTCCATCTACCCTCCATATAAATTGTGTCCTCACCTCGTGTCTCCTTCCACCCTCTATATAGATTGTGACCTCACCTCGTGTCTCCATCTACCCTCCATATAGATTGTGTCCTGACCTCATGTCTCCATCTTTCCTCCATATAGATTGTGCCCTCAGTTAATGTCTCCATCTACCCTGCATATAGATTGTGTCCTCACCTCGTGTCTCCATCTACCCTCCATATAGATTGTATCCTCACCTCGTGTCGCCATCTACCCTCCATATAGATTGTGTCCTCACCTTGTGTCTCCATCTTCCCTCCATATAGATTGTGACCTCACCTCTTGTCTCCAAATACCCTCCATATAGATTTTGTCCTCACCACTTGTCTCCATCTACCCTCCATATAGATTTTGTCCTCCCCTCGTGTCTCCATCTACCCTCCATATAAATTGTGTCCTCACCTCGTGTCTCCATCTACCCTCCATATAGATTGTGTCCTCACCTCGGGTCTCCTTCTACCCTCCATATAGATTGTGTCCTCACCTCGTGTCTCCATCTATCCCCCATATAGATTGTGTCCTCACCTAGTGTCTCCATCTACCCTCCATATAGATTGTGTCCTCACCTTGTGTCTCCATCTACCCTCCATATAGATTGTGTCCTCACCTCGTGTCTCCATCTCCCCTCCATATAGAGTGTGCCCTCACCTAGTGTCTCCATCTCCCCTCCATATAGATTGTGACCTCACCTCATGTCTCCATCTACCCTCCATATAGATTGTGTCCTCCCCTCATGTCTCCATCTACCCTCCATATAGATTGTGTCCTCACATCATGTCTCCATCTACCCTCCATATAGATTGTGTCCTCCCCTCATGTCTCCATTTATCCTCCATATAGATTGTGTCCTCACCTCGTGTCTCCATCTACCCTCCATATAGATTGTGTCCTCACCTCGGGTCTCCATCTACCCTCCATATAGATTGTGTCCTCACCTCGTGTCTCCATCTACCCTCCATATAGATTGTGTCCTCACCTCGTGTCTCCATCTACCCTCCATATAGATTGTGTCCTCACCTCGTGTCTCCATCTCCCCTCCATATAGATTGTGTCCTCACCTCGTGTCTCCATCTACCCCCATATATATTGTGTCCTCACCTCGTGTCTCCATCTACCCTCCATATAGATTGTGTCCTCACCAAGTGTCTCCATCTACCCTCCATATAGATTGTGTCCTCACCTCATGTCTCCATCTACCCTCCATATAGATTGTGTCCTCACCTCGTGTCTCCATCTACCCTCCATATAGATTGTGTCCTCACCTCGTGTCTCCATCTACCCTCCATATAGATTGTGTCCTCACCTCGTGTCTCCATCTACCCTCCATATAGATTGTGACCTCACCTCGTGTCTCCATCTACCCTCCATATAGATTGTGTCCTCACCTCGTGTCTCCATCTACCCCCCATATAGATTGTGACCTCACCTGGTGTCTCCATCTCCCCTGCATATAGATTGTGTCCTCACCTTGTGTCTCCATCTACCCCCCATATTGATTGTGACCTCACCTTGTGTCTCCATCTACCCTCCATATAGATTGTGACCTCACCTCATGTCTCCATCTACCCTCCATATAGATTGTGTCCTCACCTTGTGTCTCCATCTACCCTCCATATAGATTGTGTCCTCACCTCGTGTCTCCATCTTCCCTCCATATAGATTGTATCCTCACCTCATGTCTCCATCTACCCTCCATATAGATTGTGTCCTCACCTCGGGTCTCCATCTTCCCTCCATATAGATTGTGTCCTCACCTCGTGTCTCCATCTACCCTCCATATAGAGTGTGTCCTCACCTCATGTCTCCATCTACCCTCCATATAGATTGTGACCTCAACTCATGTCTCCATCTACCCTCCATATAGATTGTGTCCTCACCTCGTGTCTCCATCTACCCTCCATATAGATTGTATCCTCACCTCGTGTCTCCATCTACCCTCCATATAGATTGTGACCTCACCTCATGTCTCCATCTACCCTCCATATAGATTGTGTCCTCACCTCGTGTCTCCATCTACCCTCCATATAGATTGTATCCTCACCTCGTGTCTCCATCTACCCTCCATATAGATTGTGTCCTCCCCTCGTGTCTCCATCTACCCTCCATATAGATTGTGTCCTCCCCTCGTGTCTCCATCTACCCTCCATATATATTGTGTCCTCACCTCGTGCCTCCATCTACTCTCCATATAGATTGTGTCCTCACCTTGTGTCTCCATCTACCCTCCATATAGATTGTGTCCTCACCTCGTGTCTCCATCTACCCCCCATATAGATTGTGACCTCACCTTGTGTCTCCATCTACCCTCCATATAGACTGTGTCCTCACCTCGTGTCTCCATCTACCCCCCATATAGAGTGTGTCCTCACCTTGTGTCTCTATATACCCTCCATATAGATTGTGTCCTCACCTCGTGTCTCCATCTACCCTCGATATAGATTGTGTCCTCACCTTGTGTCTCCATCTACCCTCCATATAGATTGTGTCCTCACCTCATGTCTCCATCTACCCTCCATATAGATCGCGTCCTTGCCTAGTGTCTCCATCTACCCTCCATATAGATTGTGAGCCCTCACGGGCAGGGTCCTCGCCAACTCGTCCCCTGATCTCAGTAGTTTTGTATTTTGTACTTGCATTTTTCTTGTCGTAATGTAATGTAATTGAACCCCTTACTCACTGTACAGAACCGTGGAATTAATGGTGATAATAATAATGTTATATATGATAGACACCTTGGCAACAAACCTAAGAGCAGATTTTCAGACCTTCATACCTAGTCCAAAAAACGCTTATTACCTGACCGTTCCCCATGGCCACTCTGGAGGTTCTGGTCGCTCAGATGAAAAATTTAAGTGTGAAGGTCGACCAACATGGCAGCTTATGAATGCCACGCCTGCCTCCATGTTGCAGAAAACGGATCCTAAGGTAAGACTGCTGGACCCTTTCACCGGGGACCGGCAAGATTTTTTTCGGTTTATATTTCATTGTAATCTGTATTTTTACTCAGACCTTAGTCATCAGGTAATGCTGACCAAAAGGTGGGCACAGTTATCACTTTGTTGAGAGGTTCCGCACAGATTTGGGCATTTTGTTTGGCGCCCACTGACCCGTGCCTTCAGTCTCTGGAGGATTTCTTTAGAGCTCTTGGTTTGTTGTAAGAGATCCCTGAGCGGGAGTCCCCGGCAGAGGCTGAGTTATGGTCCTTGCGTCAGGGTAAGATGGACGCTGAAACCTATTGTGCTGAATTCTGTATACGGGGTCAGCTATTCGGGCGTCTTAGAGAGAGACGGGCAGAGGAGCCTCACCAGCTGAACCAACCTGCCCTCCTGACTCTGATGAGCCCATGCAGCTTGGAGGTAAGTCGCAATGAGAGACAAGAAAGAGCTTCTATTGTGGGGAATTCGTCCATTTCGTAGAACATTGTAAGAGGCGTCTCATTGCAGTCCAGGAGGGAATGGTGAAAGGACTCGCTCCTCTTCCAAGCATGACTCTGGATGTAATCCGCTTTATTTTGGGATTTAGAAAATGCTATGGAGTTTCGTTTTCGGACAGATGTCACCTGTGTAGTAACAGGGAGGAGATTGATTTTTTTGATTGACCGTGGTTCGGCATTGAACCTGATTGAAGACAAATTTGCACATGAGTTATAGAGCTGATCTATCCCATTTCTATCGCAGCAATTAATAAATCTCCTTTAGGATTAAAGGCTCACAGACTCGTGCTGTAGAAATGGTAATTTGTGTTATAAACCTGATCACCAGGAGAAGCTTGAGCGGTTTATCCGGCCTTATCTACCTGCCAGTATTGTATAGGGACTGCCTGGGCTCAGGAGACATCATCCTGTCATAGGCTGCTCCAAAAATGTTGCTTCATCCTGGGATAAAGAATTTAAAGAAAATTATAATAATGCCCGAATTACCACATTACCTGAACTCTCTTTACCTGCGGAAATATCTGACTTCCATGATGTGATTAGTGAATCAGAGTCTAGAACCTGGTCGTCTCATCGGGAGTCTGACTGTTCTATTGAATTTGTCCCTGGGGCATCTGTGCCCAAGAGTCGCCTCTTTTACCCGTCTTTACCTGAATTTGAGGCATTAAAAGAATATTTAGCCAAAACTTTGGAGGCAGGTCATATTAGACCCCCAACATCTCCTGTGGCGGTAGGGTCTTTGTGTAAATAGAAAGGGCGGAGGCCTATACACCCGTGTTTGGACTTCCAGGAAATCAATAAGACTGCGAGAAACTCCTACCCTTTGCCTTTGATTCTGGACCTATATGATCAGGTGGAGGGGGCAAAGTGGTTCTCTAAAACTGATTTAAAAGGGGCCTACAATCTCCTGATGATATTTTGATTTACTCCAAGGACATGTCATCTCATTGGGCAAAGGTCAGAGACGTCTTACAGATCCTCAGAGAGAATTCCTTGTGTGCTAAGCCAGAGAAATCAAGAATTGTCATTTTTGGGATATATTTTGTCCTCTGAGGGGTTCAAGATAAGCCCAGAGAAGGTCAAAGCTGCGCTGGAATGGCCAAGGCTCGAGACCTTAAAGCGTTACGGAGGTTTCTGGGCTTCGCCAATTATTATAGGAATTTCAGGAAGAATTTTTCTGTGCTTGCCAAATCTATAACTGAGCTGATATAAGCAGTGGCCTTTGAGAGCAGTTGAGGCTTTTGAAACTCTGAAAACTAGGTTCAGCTCAGCTCCAGCGCTCGTGCAACCAGATGAGGAGTTGCCTTTTACTGTTGAGGTTGATGCTTCACCTGTGGGAGAGGGTGCAGTACTGTCACAGGAGCAGGACGGGCAACTTTATCTGTGTGCCTTCTTCTCAAACAAGTTCTGTCCTGCTGAATCAAACTATGACATTGGTGAATGAGAGTTGGTATTGGCCTTGCAGCACTGGAGACATTTTTGGAGGGTGCTAGACATCCAGTTCAGATCTTTACAGATCATAAAACATTTATTTGCACGATGCAAAACATTTCAATGCTAGACAGGCCCAGTGGGCGCTGTTCCTCGCCCGTTTTAATATTTTGGTGACCAATGTTCCTGGTCCAGGTCATCCTGGGTTGCAGAGAATTTAGATACTAGGAGTTACTGGTGGCCTGGCTGTAGAGCGGAGGGGGAGGTGCAGGTTTATAAGTGTGTGGTCTGTGCCAGATCTAGGCCTCTCATGCTCAGACCGCAGGGTTACTGCACCCATTGCCTATCCCGGGTAGTCCTTGGACACATTTGGCCATGGAATTCATTATGGATCTGCCACGCTCTGCATCATTTGGGCCATTGTGGATCAGTTTAATAAAATGTGTCATCTGATTCCTTTTCTTAAGTTGCCCACAGCAAATATCTTGGCTAAGAAATTTGGTAAACATGTGGTGCGCCTGAATGGTCTGCATGGTGTTCCAGAGGACAAAGTCTCAGACAGATTCCTAGTTTGGAGCTAGTTTTTAGAGAGCGCTTTGTGGCAGGTTGGGAATAAAATTGTCCTTCTCCTCCAGGTACCATCCTGAGTCCAACGGACAGACTGAAAGGCACAATCAGGGTGTTGAACAGTTCCTTCGTTGTTTTGTGTCTGATGGTATCTCTGAGGTATCTACGCCCAGATTGGTGGCCGCTTGCCACCGCAGGTATCCTGATAGGGCCTGTCCTGGAAATCCAGGGGACTCCCATTGAAGGGGGGTTCTGTCTGGATTTCATAGTATCATAGTATATAAGGCCGGAAAAAGACGCATCCTTTGGCCTTTCTAGTCGGTTCTCTACCCCTGTGCTTTGTGGCCAGATTATTTTATTCCTCTTATAGCTCAGCCATAGAGTAAGGGACCGTTTTCCCTTCCCCCATTTCCCCAGTTCTTGCTGCTCTCTCTACGGGGTTTTCTGCTTCCATATAAACCGTCCAACATCAACCCCGGTTCCCATAAGCAAGATAGTAGCCGGCTTGTGTACCACACAATGAGGCTCATTTACTAAGGGTCCACACAACGCACTTTCGCCGGGTTTCCCAACTATTTTCGATTTGTGCCGCATTTAAGTGGGGTTTTTGGCACAGCTGCACCGGTTTGCATGCAACACAAATCTGGGGGCATGGCTGACGGGCAACCCGACTTATTCAGACTAAGCGCAGGATTTACAATTCAAATTGTGTCGCAAGACAATGCACTCACATACACCAGGAAGAAGAAGGTGAACTCCAGGGACCTGAGCGGGGAAGCGACACATGCAGGATATCGGGCACAGGATCTTATTGACTCCCCGCACAGCACATTATACACAGACAATGCACTTACATGCACCAGGAAGAAGAAGGTGAACTCCGAGGACCTGAGCGGGGAAGCGACAAATGCAGGATATCGGGTGCAGGATCTTAGTGACTCCCCGCACAGCGCATTATACACGGACAATGCACTTACATGCACCAGGAAGAAGAAGGTGAACTCCAGGGACCTGAGTGGGGAAGCGACACATGCAGGATTTCGGGGGCAGGATCTTAGTGACTCCCCGCACAGCACATTATACACAGACAATGCACTTACATGCACCAGGAAGAAGAAGGTGAACTCCGAGGACCTGAGTGGGGAAGCGACACATGCAGGATTTCGGGGGCAGGATCTTAGTGACTCCCCGCACAGCACATTATACACGGACAATGCACTTAAATGCACCAGGAAGAAGAAGGTGAACTCCGGGGACCTGAGCGGGGAAGCGACACATGCAGGATATCGGGCACAGGATCTTAGTGACTCCCCGCACAGCACATTATACACAGACAATGCACTTACATGCACCAGGAAGAAGAAGGTGAACTCCGGGGACCTGAGCGGGGAAGTGACACATGCAGGATATCGGGCGCACGATCTTAGTGACTCCCCACACAGCGCATTATATACGGACAATGCACTTACATGCACCAGGAAGAAGAAGGTGAACGCCGGGGACCTGAGCGGGGAAGCAACACATGCAGGATATCAGGCGCACGATCTTAGTGACTCCCCACACAGCACATTATACACAGACAATGCACTTACATGCACCAGGAAGAAGAAGGTGAACTCCTGGGACCTGAGCGGGGAAGTGACACATGCAGGATATCGGGTGCAGGATCTTAGTGACTCCCCACACAGTGCATTATACACGGACAATGCACTTACATGCACCAGGAAGAAAGTGAACTCCGGGGACCTGAGCGGGGAAGTGACACATGCAGGATATCGGACGCACGATCTTAGTGACTCCCAGCACAGCGCATTATACACGGACAATGCACTTACATGCACCAGGAAGAAGGTGAACTCCGGGGACCTGAGCGGGGAAGTGACACATGCAGGATATCGGGCGCACGATCTTAGTGACTCCCCGCACAGCGCATTATACACGGACAATGCACTTACATGCACCAAGAAGAAGAAGGAGAACTCCGGGGACCTGAGTGGGGAAGCGACATATGCAGGATTTCGGGGGCAGGATCTTAGTGACTCCCCGCACAGCACATTATACACAGACAATGCACTTACATGCACCAGGAAGAAGAAGGTGAACTCCGAGGACCTGAGTGGGGAAGCGACACATGCAGGATTTCGGGGGCAGGATCTTAGTGACTCCCCGCACAGCACATTATACACGGACAATGCACTTAAATGCACCAGGAAGAAGAAGGTGAACTCCGGGGACCTGAGCGGGGAAGCGACACATGCAGGATATCGGGCACAGGATCTTAGTGACTCCCCGCACAGCACATTATACACAGACAATGCACTTACATGCACCAGGAAGAAGAAGGTGAACTCCGGGGACCTGAGCGGGGAAGTGACACATGCAGGATATCGGGCGCACGATCTTAGTGACTCCCCACACAGCGCATTATATACGGACAATGCACTTACATGCACCAGGAAGAAGAAGGTGAACGCCGGGGACCTGAGCGGGGAAGCGACACATGCAGGATATCAGGCGCACGATCTTAGTGACTCCCCACACAGCACATTATACACAGACAATGCACTTACATGCACCAGGAAGAAGAAGGTGAACTCCTGGGACCTGAGCGGGGAAGTGACACATGCAGGATATCGGGTGCAGGATCTTAGTGACTCCCCACACAGTGCATTATACACGGACAATGCACTTACATGCACCAGGAAGAAAGTGAACTCCGGGGACCTGAGCGGGGAAGTGACACATGCAGGATATCGGACGCACGATCTTAGTGACTCCCAGCACAGCGCATTATACACGGACAATGCACTTACATGCACCAGGAAGAAGGTGAACTCCGGGGACCTGAGCGGGGAAGTGACACATGCAGGATATCGGGCGCACGATCTTAGTGACTCCCCGCACAGCGCATTATACACGGACAATGCACTTACATGCACCAAGAAGAAGAAGGAGAACTCCGGGGACCTGAGCAGGGAAGCGACACATGCAGGATATCTGCCCCTCGTGCCCCGGATCTTTTGGCATTTGCCCCGGATCTCCCCGGGCATCCTCCCCTCTCTCAACAAGATCTGTGTCCTGCACGGATCGTGATAAGAACGTTTGCTGTCACTGCTTTCCCCAGCAGCTCAGCCTCCGGTGAATAATAGTCACAGAGGCTGAAGGACCTGTGATGATGTCATGGTCACATGACCTGCCGGGGAAAGCAGTGCACACACAGAGAGAGCTGCATCTTTGAGGTAAGGGGGGAGACATGATAGGAGGGGGGAGAATAAGGTAGGTTAGTGTGAGCACATTACTTACTGGGGGGCTGTGTGAGGCACATTACTTACTGGGGGCCTGTGGGGACATTACTTACCGGGGGGCTGTGTGTGAGGCACATTACTTACTGGGGGGCTGTGTGAGGACATTACTTACTGGGGGCTGTGTGGACACATTACTTACTGGGGGGCTGTGTGGGCACATTACTTACTGGGGGACTGTGTTTGAGGACATTACTTACTGGGGGGCTGTGTGGGGACATTACTGGGGGGGCTGTGTAAGGACATTACTTACTGGGAGGCTGTGTGTGGGCACATTACGTACTGGGGGGCTGTGTGGGGAAATTACTTACTGGGGGGCTGTGCGGGCACATTACTTACTGGGGGGCTGTGTGTGGGCACATTACTTACTGGGGGGCTGTGTGGGGACATTACTTACTGGGGGGCTGTGGGGGCACATTACTTACTTGGGGCTGTGTGGGCACATTACTTACTGGGGGGCTGTGTGGGCACATTACTTACTGGGGGGCTGTGTGGGCACATTACTTACTGGGGGGCTGTGTGGACACATTACTTACTGGGGGGCTGTGTGAGGCACATTACTTACTGGGGGGCTGTGAGTGACTACATTACTTACTGGGGGGCTGTGTGGACACATTACTTACTGGGGGGCTGTGTGAGCACATTACTTACTGGGGGGCTGTGTGGGCACATTACTTACTGGGGGGCTGTGTGTGCGGACATTACTTACTGGGGGGGCTGTGTGAGGCACATTACGTACTGGGGGGCTGTGTGGGGAAATTACTTACTGGGGGGCTGTGCGGGCACATTACTTACTGGGGGGCTGTGTGTGGGCACATTACTTACTGGGGGGCTGTGTGGGGACATTACTTACTGGGGGGCTGTGGGGGCACATTACTTACTTGGGGCTGTGTGGGCACATTACTTACTGGGGGGCTGTGTGGGCACATTACTTACTGGGGGGCTGTGTGGGCACATTACTTACTGGGGGGCTGTGTGGACACATTACTTACTGGGGGGCTGTGTGAGGCACATTACTTACTGGGGGGCTGTGAGTGACTACATTACTTACTGGGGGGCTGTGTGGACACATTACTTACTGGGGGGCTGTGTGAGCACATTACTTACTGGGGGGCTGTGTGGGCACATTACTTACTGGGGGGCTGTGTGTGCGGACATTACTTACTGGGGGGGCTGTGTGAGGCACATTACTTACTGGGGGGCTGTGTAGGGACATTATTTACTGGGGGGCTGTCTGTGCGGACATTACTTACTGGGGGGGCTGTGTGAGGCACATTACTTACTGGGGGGCTGTGTAGGGACATTACTTACTGGGGGGCTGTGTGGGGACATTACTTACTGGGGGACAGTGTGAGGACATTACTTACTGGGGGGGTGTGGGGATATTACTGGGGGGCTGTGTGAGGACATTACTTACTGGGGGCTGTGTGAGCACATTATTTACTGGGGGGCTGTGTGAGGACATTACTTACTGGAGGCTGTGTGAGGCACAATATTTACTGGGGGGCTGTGTGAGGTACATTACTTACTGGGGGGCTGTGTGAGCACATTACTTACTGGGGGGCTGTGTGAGGACATTACTTACTGAGGGCTGTGTGAGCACATTACTTACTGGGGGACTGTGTGAGGACATTACTTACTGGGGGGCTGTGTGGGCACATTACTTACTGGGGGGCTGTGTGGGGATATTACTGGGGGGCTGTGTGAGCACATTACTTACTGGGGGGCTGTGTGGGGATATTACTGGGGGGCTGTGTGACGACATTACTGAATGGGGGGCTGTGTGAGGACATTAGTTACTGGGGGGGCTGTGTGGGCACATTACTTACTGGGGGGCTGTGTGAGGACATTACTTAGTGGGGGGGCTATGTGTGAGGACATTACTTACAGGGGGGCTGTGTGAGGACATTACTTACTGGGGGGCTGTGTGAGGACACTACTTACTGGGGGGCTGTGTGAGGACATTAGTTACTGGGGGGGCTGTGTGGGCACATTACTTACTGGGGGGCTGTGTGGGAACATTACAAAGTGGGGGGGGGCTGTGTGAGGACATTACTTACTGGGGGGCTGTGTGAGGACATTACTTACTGGGGGGCTGTGTGAGGCACATTACTTACTGGGGGGCTGTGTGGGCACATTACTTACTGGGGGGCTGTGTGAGGCACATTACTTACTGGGGGGCTGTGTGAGGCACATTACTTACTGGGGGGCTGTGTGTGGGCACATTACTTCCTGGGAGGGGGCTGTGTGGGCACATTACTTACTGGGGGGCTGTGTGAGGCACATTACTTACTGGGCGGCTGTGTGGGGACATTACTTACTGGGGGCTGTGTGAGGACATTACTTACTGGGGGCTGTGTGGGGACATTACTTACTGGGGGGCTGTGTGAGGACATTACTTACTGGGGGCTGTGTGGGGACATTACTTACTGGGGGGGCTGTGTGAGGCACATTACTTACTGGGGGGCTGTGTGAGGCACATTACTTACTGGGGGGCTGTGTGAGGCACATTACTTACTGGGGGGCTGTGTGGGCACATTATTTACTGGGGGGGGGGGCTGTTTGAGGCACATTACTTACTGGAGGGCTGTGTGTGAGGCACATTACTTACTGGGGGGCTGTGTGAGGACATTACTTACTGGGGGCTGTGTGGACGCATTACTTACTGGGGGGCTGTGTGGGCACATTACTTACTGGGGGGCTGTTTGAGGACATTACTTACTGGGGGCTGTGTGGACGCATTACTTACTGGGGGACTGTGTTTGAGGACATTACTTAGTGGGGGGCTGTGTGGGGACATTACTGGGGGGGGCTGTGTAAGGACATTTCTTACTAGAATGCTGTGTGTGGGCACATTACTTACTGGGGGGCTGTGCGGGCACATTACTTACTGGGGGGCTGTGTGGGGACATTACTTACTGGAAGGCTGTGTGGGGACATTACTTGGGGGCTGTGTGGGGACATTACTGGGGGGCTGTGTGGGCACATTAATTACTGGGGGCTGTGTGGGGATATTACGGGGGCTGTGTGGGCACATTACTTACTGGGGGGCTGTGTGGGGCACATTACTTACTGGGGGGGGCTGTGTGGGGCACATTACTGGGGGGCTGTGTGGGAATATTACTGGGGGGCTGTGTGGGGCACATTACTTACTGGGGGGCTGTGTGGGGACATTACTTACTGGGGGGCTGTGTGTGAGCACATTACTTACTGGGGGGCTGTGTGTGAGGACATTACTTACTGGGGGGCTGTGTGGGGCACATTACTTAATGGGGGCTGTGTGGGGGACATTACTTACTGGGGGGCTGTGTGAGGACATTACTTACTGGGGGGCTGTGTGGGGATATTACTGGGGGGCTGTGTGGGCACATTACTTACTGGGGGGCTGTGTGAGGACATTACTTACTGAGGGCTGTGTGAGCACATTACTTACTGGGGGACTGTGTGAGGACATTACTTACTGGGGGGCTGTGTGGGCACATTACTTACTGGGGGGCTGTGTGGGGATATTACTGGGGGGCTGTGTGAGCACATTACTTACTGGGGGGCTGTGTGGGGATATTACTGGGGGGCTGTGTGACGACATTACTTACTGGGGGGCTGTGTGAGGACATTAGTTACTGGGGGGGCTGTGTGGGCACATTACTTACTGGGGGGCTGTGTGAGGACATTACTTAGTGGGGGGGCTATGTGTGAGGACATTACTTACAGGGGGGCTGTGTGAGGACATTACTTACTGGGGGGCTGTGTGAGGACATTAGTTACTGGGGGGGGCTGTGTGGGCACATTACTTACTGGGGGGCTGTGTGGGAACATTACAAAGTGGGGGGGGGGCTGTGTGAGGACATTACTTACTGGGGGGCTGTGTGAGGACATTACTTACTGGGGGGCTGTGTGAGGCACATTACTTACTGGGGGGCTGTGTGGGCACATTACTTACTGGGGGGCTGTGTGAGGCACATTACTTACTGGGGGGCTGTGTGAGGCACATTACTTACTGGGGGGCTGTGTGTGGGCACATTACTTCCTGGGAGGGGGCTGTGTGGGCACATTACTTACTGGGGGGCTGTGTGAGGCACATTACTTACTGGGCGGCTGTGTGGGGACATTACTTACTGGGGGCTGTGTGAGGACATTACTTACTGGGGGCTGTGTGGGGACATTACTTACTGGGGGGGCTGTGTGAGGCACATTACTTACTGGGGGGCTGTGTGAGGCACATTACTTACTGGGGGGCTGTGTGAGGCACATTACTTACTGGGGGGCTGTGTGGGCACATTATTTACTGGGGGGGGCTGTTTGAGGCACATTACTTACTGGAGGGCTGTGTGTGAGGCACATTACTTGCTGGGGGGCTGTGTGAGGACATTACTTACTGGGGGCTGTGTGGACGCATTACTTACTGGGGGGCTGTGTGGGCACATTACTTACTGGGGGGCTGTTTGAGGACATTACTTACTGGGGGCTGTGTGGACGCATTACTTACTGGGGGACTGTGTTTGAGGACATTACTTAGTGGGGGGCTGTGTGGGGACATTACTGGGGGGGCTGTGTAAGGACATTTCTTACTAGAATGCTGTGTGTGGACACATTACTTACTGGGGGGCTGTGTGAGGCACATTACTTACTGGGGGGCTGTGCGGGCACATTACTTACTGGGGGGCTGTGTGGGGACATTACTTACTGGAAGGCTGTGTGGGGACATTACTTGGGGGCTGTGTGGGGACATTACTGGGGGGCTGTGTGGGCACATTACTTACTGGGGGCTGTGTGGGGATATTACGGGGGCTGTGTGGGCACATTACTTACTGGGGGGCTGTGTGGGGCACATTACTTACTGGGGGGGGCTGTGTGGGGCACATTACTGGGGGGCTGTGTGGGAATATTACTGGGGGGCTGTGTGGGGCACATTAATTACTGGGGGGCTGTGTGGGGCACATTACTTACTGGGGGGCTGTGTGGGGACATTACTTACTGGGGGGCTGTGTGTGAGCACATTACTTACTGGGGGGCTGTGTGTGAGGACATTACTTACTGGGGGGCTGTGTGGGGCACATTACTTAATGGGGGCTGTGTGGGGGACATTACTTACTGGGGGGCTGTGTGAGGACATTACTTACTGGGGGGCTGTGTGGGGATATTACTGGGGGGCTGTGTGGGCACATTACTTACTGGGGGGCTGTGTGGGGATATTACTGGGGGGCTGTGTGGGGCACATTACTTACTGGGGGGGCTGTGTGGAGACATTACTGGGGGGCTGTGTGGGGCACATTACTTACTGGGGGGCTGTGTGGGGATATTACTGGGGGACTGTTTGGGGCACATTACTTACTGGGGGGGCTGTGTGGAGACATTACTGGGGGGCTTTGTGGGGCACATTACTTACTGGAGGGCTGTGTGGGGCACATTACTTACTGGGGGGCTGTGTGGGGCACATTACTTACTGGGGGGCTGTGTGGGGACATTACTGGAGGGCTGTGTGGGGCACATTACTTACTAGGGGCTGTGTTGGGCACATTACTTACTGGGGGGCTGTGTGGGGACATTACTTACTGGGGGGCTGTGTGGGGACATTACTGGGGGGCTGTGTGGGCACATTACTTACTGGGGGCCGTGTGTGGCACATTACTTACTAGGGGGCTGTGTGGGCGACATAGCTTACTGGGGGGCTGTGTGGGGACATTACTGGGGGGCTGCGTGGGGCACATTACTTACTGGGGGGCTGTGTGGGGACACTACTGGGTGGCTGTGTGGGCACATTACTTACTGGGGGGCTGTGTGGGGCACATTACTTACGGGGGGCTGTGTGGGGCACATTACTTACTGGGGGCTGTGAGGGGGACATTACTTACTGGGGGGCTGTGTGGGGACATTACTCGGGGGCTTTGTGGGCACATTTCTTACTGGGGGGCTGTGTGGGGCACATTACTTACTGGGGGGCTGTGTGGGGACATTACTGGGGGGCTGTGTGGGCACATTACTTACTGGGGGGCTGTGTGGGCACATTACTTACTGGGGGGCTGTGTGGGTACATTACTTCCTGGGGGGCTGTGTGGGGATATTACTTGGGGGCTGTGTGTGCACATTACTTACTGGGGGCTGTGTGGGGACATTACTGGGGGGCTGTGTGGGCACATTTCTTACTGGGGGGCTGTGTGGGGACATTACTGGGGGGCTGTGTGGGCACATTACTTACTGGGGGGCTGTGTGGGGACATTACTTACTGGGGGGGCTGTGTGGGCACATTACTTACTGGGGGGCGTGATGGGTAACACGCACCTGGTTTTGTTTAAATGCAAGACAAAGTGTGAGCGCTGCCTTTTGGGGAGATTGTTGGGGGCGGCAGCAGGATAACACTGCCCAGGAACCAAGATGTAGGGACAATGAGCAACATACGATGTGGTGATGTATAATGGAGAAGATGGGGAACGTGTCACCTGCAGGCACTGGATTTGACAAGTAGGGATTTCTCTGGTGTTTCTGTAGCTGTATACACCCTCAGTAAAGTTGTTATTGGCACAGCCACATGTGAGGGGGTTATGTATAGGAGGGGGCATTACTAAAAGAGCGCTACATATGTATTGGGGCCCATGCCACAGATTTTTTACAACCCTAGCAACGCCCCTGGTTAAAGTACCCTAGGGAGTCTAGAAATAAAGTAAAAAAAGAGTAAAATGATAAAAAAATTTAAAAAGCTGAAATCACCGCACTTTCCCTATAACTGATATAAAAATAAATAAACAATAAAATCAAACTTATTGGCCGAAATTCATTACCAGTCACCTTGTCACACCACTAGACATGCACACTCAGCTCTCTAGCAGTCACCTTGTCACACCACTAGACATGCACACTCTGCTCTCCAGCAGTCACCTTGTCACACCACTAGACATGTACACTCAGCTCTCTAGCAGTCACCTTGTCACACCTTTAGACATGCACCCTCAGCTCTCTAGCAGTCACCTTGTCACACCACTAGACATGCACCCTCAGCTCTCTAGCAGTCACCTTGTCACACCTTTAGACATGCACCCTCAGCTCTCTAGCAGTCACCTTGTCACACCACTAGACATGCACACTCAGCTCTCCAGCATTCACCTTGTGAGCTCAAGCCACCAGGATTGCTCGGGAGGATCACCCTCAGCACTTTGTTTCACCTCCAGCTGTTGGGAGGCAGACAGGGAGGTTTCCACTAAGTCTTCATGGTGGATGCTGAAGAGTGGCTACGGCTTGGTATCTTCTCAGATCCACTGGGGAGTCTCCCACGTTTAGCAGTCTGATGGGTACTTGCCCTCTAGATACTGTGACTAGGCTCCTGGCGGCTAGAATGGGCAGGTCTTCGTCAGCTGGTAGGGGTTCTACCATCGCCTGCTAGTCTTAACCCCATACTAACCCCATACTAACGTCTCAGTCCCAGGTTGAAGGCGCACAGGTTGTGGATCCTTGATCCGGACTCTGCAGATTTCTCCATTGGGGCCAACAAACTTGCACGGTCTCCTGAATTGCCTTCCGAGAACCGCTGGGTACTGTTGGTAGAGAGTTGTGGAGAGCCTTCAGCACTTCAGGGTGGCTGTTGCAGAGGACGTTGGTACCCAGTACCAGGGAGAAGTTACCGTCTTCAGGCACTTGTGTCACCACTACGCCCTGCCTGGTTAACTCAGTTTCACCAATGGTTAGTGTGGGTTTCCAGTAGCCGCTGATGGGTACGGTTTTCCCATTGGTAGCAATAATGTTCAAGTAAGCCTTGGGAGGCTGGGTCTTTGGCATCTCTCGAAGGCAGCACTTCGGAGGGTGGTCACCTGAGAGCCGGTATCAAATAAGGCCGGTAGGGTTACTCCGTTGATGGTTACATGAACCATGGGGCGGGTCCCCAAGAACCTGGGCATCCAGTTGGCATCTCGGGGACTTAAAGCTTCTTCCCTTGGAGGTCGTCCCGTAGCTCCAAGGGTTTGTCGTTTTACCGACGACATCCATTCTCTTCATGCCCGTATTTAGGGCAGTAGCTGCACCGCTGGCGGGGTTCCTTCTGACTCCAGGTGTTTAAAGACTTTGCCTCCCTTGGGCGCAGTTTGGCTGGGTAGACACGAGGGGTAGCTGACCATACAGAGTCCTCTGGTGGTTCCCCCTTTTGGAGGAGACGGTTAATTCCAACTGGGACAATCAGTCGAGTATTCTACTCATGGTGTCCGCCAGGGTAGTGACCTCTTCTGCTAGGACAGCAACTTCCGCAGCAGCGGGAGGCGGTGATGTCGGATGCGTTGGATGACAAGCTAGAGCAGTATCCTTCATATCCACGGATTCAGAACCTTTTTGCGGTCCAGTGGGCAGTAGGTCCCCTAATATGTCAATGGCAATTTCCTTGAACTCAAGAAAGGAGGACTGGGCATGTTGAGAAGAGATGATCTTTAGTTGACATCTTTGATTTCTATCAACAAGTCCATTAATGAATTGTTCCCTCAGGGTTTGGTCAAGGCGGGTTATGGCCTTCCATGTCTCCTGTAGGGAGAGGGCAAAGTCTCGGAGGGACTCTTGAGGCTTCTGTCTTTCTCTGAAGAACTTCTGCTTCAACTCTGAGGCAGTACATTTTTCAAAGGTGTTGCGCAGCCTATTGAGGATTTGGACCACATTCTGGCGTTGTTCTCAGGGCCATGACTTGCCTTTCCGGAGAGCGGGTCCCTTTAATTGCCCGGCTAAAATGCCCACTTATTGTTCCTCTGTGAGCGGATACAGGGTGAAGGTAGCTAACAACTTGGCTCTGAATTCAGGGAGCGTGTGTAATTCTCCTTTGTAGTGGGGTAACCAGGGGGCCCCCAGATTATAAGGCATAGACAGGGGCAAAATGGTGGGAGTCCCGGGGGCACTGGCTGCAGCAGGGCTGAAGGGGCTCTCTGGCGGGTTTAACACGCTCCGATACCCTGAGGAGGGGCCAGGGGACAGGAATTGCCCCGGTTCTGTGTCTTCGTCTTGGGCTGACATGATTGAGCTAGCCTAATGAGGGCTGAGGGATACACAATGTCCGTTGCTATGGGCGATGGCCAGTAATGGGGACTTGGGCACTTTAAAGCATAGTCACTATTCCCTGGGAGGTGAGCCAATTAACCTAGCGTCGGAAGCAATCTCTACCCCCCTTTAACTCCCCCAGCGGTACTCAATCAGGATCAGCCGCGGTGACAGGACAGCTCCGGTGCACGAAGGACTCCATTCCCGATGTCTGCGGGCAGCCGGGACTCAGTGGTGATCAGCGGTGCTCTCCTCCAGTCGCAGGACATGACTCCGGATGAGGCGCACGCCGCTGGCAGGCTTCAAGCGCGGCCTGCGCCGAAATCCAAGATGGCCGATGAACCCTCTTCGTTGCTGGCCGCTCTCGCTCCAGCTCCTCCTCCATGGTACTTTGCGCCTTACGCGGGGGTGGAGGGGGTGGAGCTTGATGATGCCTCTGGGTTTCCCGCCTCGTGAGGTAAATGCTTCAAGCGCAGCAGCGCCGGATGTAGCAGAGCTGACAAAGTTCTTTGCAGGGTTTAACCTCCGGAGCGCTGGAGCGATGCTCGACAGCACGTGGCAGCAGTATAACACAGTCAATGTGGAAAATAGCACAAAGTCACTTGGACCTAAACCTGGATAGCAGCAGGGTAAGGCAGCACAGTAGTTTTTCAATAAAGTACAGTCTATAGTGCTAGAATAAGGCACAGAAGTAGAAATCCTGTTTGTGACACCACTTGCAACATCCCCCACCGGGGCCCAGCCTTTTCTTGGGGCCTGGAGGCAGCCGGGGCCCAGAATACCGGAGTGGCTGGCGGTTGTGGCCTAGGCTCGCTGATGTTACGGTGCTTGGTATGGGGACCGGAGGGCTGTCCTACAGCCTGGCAGGTCTCCAGCAGGTGGTGTTGGCAAGAAATGATGAGGGAGAGGCTGTGGTACTGGTTCTCCCTGGGGCAACCCTTACAGTCTGTAGTGTGTATCCCTGGTAGATAGATGGGGCGCCCTTGGTGGTGATACAGCCGTAGCAGGGACCTGGCGGAGGCAATGTTGTGCATAAAAGTAACTTACAGTTCTTTATTCAAACCAACGGTAACAACAAGCCAAACGATTCTGTACAAAGGCAGTACTGGAGTGATCTTGGAGAGGATCCTCAGGAGTTGGGTCACCAGTCGGGATGCAGGGGCAGGCTGGGATGTAGCTGTGTCCAATCCTGGAAGCTGCAGCTTTAATCCTGAGTATATTCAGTATCAGCCCTGAAGGTGGACTGACACCCTGTAGCTCTGTAGGGAGGGCTGAGACCTAGGAGGCCTGTAGTAAGAGCAGGTGCTCTAAGAGATGATGCTCCTCAGTCATAAGCTGGGTCCCAAGAGAGATAACTCCTCCCCTGACTAAGGGTTTAGTTAATCTCTAGTTAGGTGGTCTCCTCCAATCACACTCCATTTACAATAGTGGAACATCATTGGATGATAACATTAACATGCTTAACCCTTGCCTATCCAGGCAAAATCTACTGCTGCTCAATTACCTCAATATGTACTGGGTAGTGAAAGGGCTTATTCGCAACGAGTCCTCTGCCATGCGCATTGGCAGGGACATTGCATTTCTATCCACCCGGATGGTGGAGTGGATTATACTTGGTTACATTTCCCGGGCGATCACAGATGTGGTCACAGATTATGTATTGTGCTCCTTTTTGCAAACTGAAAACTTTTTTGAATCTTATGTAACGAACAAAAGATATAACATAAGAACATACATAAGCATTACCTGTGTGCTACTATTTGGCTGCACTGCCTGTAGACTGCAATATTTAGGATGTACTACTTGCTCTTTGAAAGTTCGCATCAGGAAACACTTATCAGATGTTCTGGGCACAGAGACGAATGTATCAGCCGTATCCAAGGGGATGTGTCCTCCTCTGTATGGAAAGGTATAGAGAAAGTGTCCGGACCACCCAGGGGTGCTGGTCACAAAGCATGGAAAGGTATAGAGAAAGTGTCCGGACCACCCAGGGGTGCTGGTCACAAAGCATGGAAAGGTATAGAGAAAGTGTCCGGACCACCCAGGGGTGCTGGTCACAAAGCATGGAAAGGTATAGAGAAAGTGTCCGGACCACCCAGGGGTGCTGGTCACAAAGATAAACTTACAAACACAGAGACATTCTGGATGCCTTCGGGTGTAAATCTGAGAAGGGATCATCCTCATCCTATGTTATTAATCAGGAGTAAGATGAACAGAATCTCCTAAACTGCTGGAGGATCTATCATTAGTCTTATCATTAGTTTTGTAAGTGTTGATATTCAGATGCCCTGATGGAGACGACACATTTGTACTTATAACTAAAATTAGAAACTGCCAATAAAGATAGAATTTGAGTTTGTGATGATAACTGAGCTTAGATCGATGGATTGGTTACATATATCAATTCAACATACAACATTGTTAAATATATTAATTTATTAACTCAGGGGTTAATGGCAACAATGTATTAGGATATTACGTGTCCATAATGAACTTATGATGTGAGATTCGTCATATGAAACATCATCAGAATTTCCGGGGCTCCGCCATGTAGAAAGCTTTCTTTTCCAATAAAAGGTCTGACTGTTTGTTTCTATTGTATTGTTTTGTGAAGGAGGTTTTGATTTGTTGTGTTCTTACTTGTATCCCGATTTTGGTGAGAAGTTTGTTCATTTATTGCCTTGCATCATCATAAACTTGTGATAGCGCGTCATACATCATGTGACTTTGTTTCACCACTGAGGGCAAAGTAAGTGGATTTAAGTGGAGAGTTTATGTTTGCACATTTATGATTGTCCTAATCGGACAAAACGCGTTGGTTAGATGCGCTGGTTCCAAGTACAATAAGCTGCTTATTGGAAAAATAAAGACAAAGTTTTACTTCATTTTGCGTGGAAGTGCTGGAGTTCTTACCTGTGAAGAAGAAGATATGGGCCACAAATATATTGATATTTGGTCCTTGGTATCTGTATACTAGCATACTGTAGACAGGGAGCGGGTTGTAAAGTCAAGATAGAAACCCAAGGTAGCGAAGACTATTAACTATTGGCTCTAGGCCTTTGCTGTTTTATGTAATGGGTCATACACATCCCGAGCAATGTTCAGAGCTGTTTTTGTACCAGGACGTCATCTATTCCTCATATAAATCTCATGGGGGAAATGCAAGGTGGCGTTATGATGAGGATTTTGGGAGGCTTTGGAGCTCCAACCGCACATGGGTTGGGGGGTAAAAGCGGCCGATGTCTTGTAACTGATCATGTTGCAATGACCCCCTTCAGCCACCGGCACCTCGGCAGGAGCTGCACAGGGGTCAGTGGCCGTCCTCCTCCCCAGAGCCTGCTGGCTCTATAATGAAGGGCATTGTTGTTTCTAAGACCTCTACAAACACAAGCATGAGTGTATCTCCTGTGCCCATACTGTTGTCCTCCTGTGGGAGTGCCCATGCTCTTGTCCTCCTGTGGGAGTACCCATGCTGTTGTCCTCCTGTGGGGGTGCCCATGCTGTTGTCCTCCTGTGGGAGTGCCCATGCTGTTGTCCTCCTGTGGGAGTGCCCATGCTGTTGTCCTCCTGTGGGAGTGCCCATGCTCTTGTCCTCCTGTGGGGGTGCCCATGCTGTTGTCCTCCTGTGGGGGTGCCCATGCTGTTGTCCTCCTGTGGGAGTGCCCATGCTGTTGTCCTCCTGTGGGAGTGCCCATGCTGTTGGCCTCCTGTGGGGGTGCCCATGCTGTTGGCCTCCTGTGGGAGTGCCCATGCTGTTGTCCTCCTGTGGGAGTGACCATGCTGTTGTCCTCCTGTGGGAGTGACCATGCTGTTGTCCTCCTGTGGGAGTGCCCATGCTGTTGTCCTCCTGTGGGAGTGCCCATGCTGTTGTCGTCTTGTGGGAGTGCCCATGCTGTTGTCCTCCTGTGGGAGTGCCCATGCTGTTGTCCTCCTGTGGGAGTGCCCATGCTGTTGTCCTCCTGTGGGAGTGCCCATGCTGTTGTCCTCCTGTGGGAGTGCCCATGCTGTTGGCCTCTTGTGGGGGTGCCCATGCTGTTGTCCTTCTGTGGGAGTGCCCATGCTGTTGTCCTCCTGTGGGAGTGCCCATGCTGTTGGCCTCCTGTAGGAGTGCCCATGCTGTTGGCCTCCTGTGGGAGTGCCCATGCTGTTGTCCTTCTGTGGGAGTGCCCATGCTGTTGTCCTCCTGTGGGAGTGCCCATGCTGTTGGCCTCCTGTAGGAGTGCCCATGCTGTTGGCCTCCTGTGGAAGTGCCTATGCTGTCGTCCTCCTGTGGGGGTGCACATGCCCTCCTGTGGGGGTGCCCATGCTGTTGGCCTCCTGTGGGGGTGCCCATGCTGTTGGCCTCCTGTGGGGGTGCCCATGCTGTTGGCCTCCTGTGGGAGTGCCCATGCTGTTGTCCTCCTGTGGTGGTGCCCATGCTGTTGGCCTCCTGTGGTGGTGCCCATGCTGTTGGCCTCCTGTGGGAGTGCCCATGGTGTTGGCCTACTGTAGGAGTGCCCATGCTGTTGGCCTCCTGTGGGAGTTCCCATGCTGTTGGCCTCCTGTGGGAGTGCCCATGCTGTTGGCCTCCTGTGGGAGTGCCCATGCTGTTGGCCTCCTGTGGGAGTGCCCATGCTGATGCCCTCCTGTGGGAGTGCCCATGCTGTTGTCCTCCTGTGGGAGTGCCCATGCTGTTGGCCTCCTGTGGGGGTGCCCATGCTGTTGTCCTCCTGTGGGAGTGCCCATGCTGTTGGCCTACTGTGGGGGTGCCCATGCTGTTGTCCTCCTGTGGGGGTGCCCATGCTGTTGGCCTCCTGTTCTGTGGGAGTGCCCATGCTGTTGTCCTCCTGTGGTGGTGCCCATGCTGTTGTCCTCCTGTGGGAGTGCCCATGCTGTTGGCCTCCTGTAGGAGTGCCCATGCTGTTGGCCTCCTGTGGGAGTGCCCATGCTGTTGTCCTTCTGTGGGAGTGCCCATGCTGTTGTCCTCCTGTGGGAGTGCCCATGCTGTTGGCCTCCTGTAGGAGTGCCCATGCTGTTGGCCTCCTGTGGAAGTGCCTATGCTGTCGTCCTCCTGTGGGGGTGCACATGCCCTCCTGTGGGGGTGCCCATGCTGTTGGCCTCCTGTGGGGGTGCCCATGCTGTTGGCCTCCTGTGGGGGTGCCCATGCTGTTGGCCTCCTGTGGGAGTGCCCATGCTGTTGTCCTCCTGTGGTGGTGCCCATGCTGTTGGCCTCCTGTGGTGGTGCCCATGCTGTTGGCCTCCTGTGGGAGTGCCCATGGTGTTGGCCTACTGTAGGAGTGCCCATGCTGTTGGCCTCCTGTGGGAGTTCCCATGCTGTTGGCCTCCTGTGGGAGTGCCCATGCTGTTGGCCTCCTGTGGGAGTGCCCATGCTGTTGGCCTCCTGTGGGAGTGCCCATGCTGATGCCCTCCTGTGGGAGTGCCCATGCTGTTGTCCTCCTGTGGGAGTGCCCATGCTGTTGGCCTCCTGTGGGGGTGCCCATGCTGTTGTCCTCCTGTGGGAGTGCCCATGCTGTTGGCCTACTGTGGGGGTGCCCATGCTGTTGTCCTCCTGTGGGGGTGCCCATGCTGTTGGCCTCCTGTTCTGTGGGAGTGCCCATGCTGTTGTCCTCCTGTGGTGGTGCCCATGCTGTTGTCCTCCTGTGGGGGTGCCCTCAGCCAAGCCTCCAGCTGCCGCTGAACAAAGCGTCATAGGGATGGGACTGTGGCTCGACCCGTATCCTTTTTTTTTTTTAATTAAATAACTTGCAGGGCATGACAAGAAAAAACAAAAACAAAGCAGCAGTAGCCTTGTACATGTCAAATAGAAAAGTACCATGTCCAAAAATGCAACATATATAAATCATTTCTATATCCTATTTCTGAACATACATGTACGTCAATAATACAGTGTCCATGGAAGCATTTCACTATCAATGTCTACCTCTATAAGCCAAAAAGGGAATATTCCCTCAACGGGATAGGTAAGAAGAAAAAGAAAAAGAAAGAAAGAAAAGAGAAAAGAAAAGAAAAAAGAAAAAGCATTATTTCATGTCCGAATGTTCCCTATATGTCATGAGCCCTAAATAAATCTGGGTTAGAACTCCATGGTTCCCATCTTTCTGTAAAGATTGGAAATTTTCGTTTCTCTATAGCTATCCATCGTTCGTATTGATAGAATTTGTTTATTCTTTGCTATTGTAGCTTTTATAGAGGGACCTTTGGCTTCTTTCCATTGTTGAGCTATTTCCATTCTTGCTGCGCAGAGTATATGGGACACCAAATACCGAAATCTTTTTGGTAATGAATCCATGTTCATTGTTAAAAGGGCTAATTCTCCTGAGGGGACTACCTCTTCCCCAACCACCCTAGATATGATTATAAATACCTCCCCCCAGAATTCCTGGAGCACTGCACATCCCCACCAAGAGTGTAGAAAGTTTCCCAGTAAACGGCAGCCTTTCCAGCAGCGATCACTTCCCTTATCACCACTGAATTCTGGACAGTAACGCCTTCTATACTGAATTTTCTGTGCTAGTTCTATATGATTTATACAGATGGAGTTTCCTACTATTGATTTCTAAGACCCTTCCCATAATCTCAGACTAAAATCGGAAATATTCGGGTAACACGTCGGGAAAACGCGAATCGGGCCCTTAGTAAATGACCCCCAGTATTTTACTAGACACTCTTACACCTTTACCTCTCCATATGAATTTTAATAACAACATCTGTATATATTTTGATGTTTTCTTAGAAATGAAGGGAAAGCAGCGGATTGTGTATAATATTTTCGGAAGTAACAGCATTTTCACCAGATTTATCCTTGCTATCCAGGTGAACGTACCTCTACATTTTAGTATGTCCTCCTTAACCCTTTTCATCAGTTTTTGAGAGTCGAGCAAGCAGGTATTTTCCAACCCCTCCCCTAATCCAATCCCCAAATATTTTATTGTTTTTACGGATTTAAACTTATATCTCTTTGCTATTTCATCATGAGGATCTCTTATACCATTAACCCCTAGGCGCACCACGAGGTTATACTACGTCCCCGGGGCTAGATGCTTAGCGCACCAGGACGTTATAGTACATTCCTGCGGCTAGATACTTAGCGCAACAGGACGTAGTATAACGTTCAGCTTCTGGCACCGGCTCACGAACGGAGCCAGTACCAGAAGCAGCGGCTGTCAGCTGTCTAGTACAGCTAACACCGGGCTGTAACACCCGCGATCGGAGCCGACTCCGATCGCGGGTGTTAACCCCTTACACGCCGCGGTCAAGCATGATTGCGGCGTGTAAGGGTCTTCCCCCTATGGATCGGATAACCGTGCCGCTTACCGGGGGATCCGATCCTCTTCGGGGCAGCTCCGAGGACTGGCATGTGCTCTGGGGCTGCCCGGTCTCCATGGCAGTCAGATCCCTTCCGGGTCTGACTGTAAACTGTCTGCGCATGCGCGAGCACCGCCAGACATTGTACACTGCTCTACAATGAAATAGTATTGTAGAGCAGTGTATTGTAGAGCAGTGTATTGTAGAGCAGTGTATTGTAGAGCAGCGTATTGTAGAGCAGCGTATTGTAGAGCAGCGTATTGTAGAGCAGCGTATTGTAGAGCAGTGTATTGGACTTAAACCAGCGATCAGAGCATCAGAGAATCAGAGCATCGCTGGTTCAAGTCCAAGTAAGTATAAGTAAAAATATGCAAAAACACTGAACGCTACACATTATAATAAATAAAAAATAAATACATAAAATATAAGCCCCTAAAATGTCACTTTCCCATAAAAACACTTAATAAAGTATAAAACACATAAAAACACAAAAAAACCCCTGCATATTTGGTATTGCTGCGTCCGTAACAATCTGCATAATAAAACAGAATTGTTACTGAACCCGCACGGTAAACGCCGGAGGAAAAAACCGCAAAAAACGCTATAAAAATGCTCTAAAAAGTGATTTAAAAATTTTTATGCACTTTCAAATAAGACCAATAAAAAGAAGAACTGTTCTCGCAAAAATTAAGCCCCTAACCAGATTTGTCAGCTGAAAAATAAAAAAGTTATTCATATAAAATGATGGTGATGCTAAAATGAATCAGATTTTCTCCAAATTAGTTTTTATTCAGTACAATTGAATAAAATACACAAAACCCCCACATATTTGGTATCGCTGCGTCCGTAACCATCTGCATAATAAAACAGAATCATTATTAGATCCGCAAAGTGAACCCCGTAAAAAACAACCTCAAAAAACTCTCTCTGAAAAAA
Organism: Engystomops pustulosus; assembly: GCF_040894005.1. Classification (NCBI taxonomy): domain Eukaryota; kingdom Metazoa; phylum Chordata; class Amphibia; order Anura; family Leptodactylidae; genus Engystomops; species Engystomops pustulosus. Next base: position 4,813,599 of record NC_092417.1, read on the forward strand.
AGATGATTTTTTATTAATGCCCTTTAAAAATGCTCTGAAGTGATTTTAAAAATTTACGCAATTTAAAATAAGACCACAAAAAAGAACAATCATTCTCGCAAAAAATAAGCCCTTAAACAGATTTGTGAGGCAAAAAATAAAAAAGTTATGCATATGAAAGACGGTGATGCCAAAATTAACAACAATTTCGCCAAATTACTTTTTATTCAGTAAAAATGGGAAAAAATTAAAAATCTATATAAATGAGGTATTTTCGTAACAATTTTTATGGTATGGTTAACGGCCAAAAAAAAACCACATAAAAATTTTCCTAAAAATTTATGATTTTCATTTCCTCCACCAACAAAGAGTTAATAACATCTCACCAATTAGCTATAGATTCCCCCAAATTATCTATCAGAAAAGTGCATCTCATGTGGCAAAAGAAATAAGCCCCTATAGGTCCACAATAAAAAAAAGAAAAAAATTACAGACTGTACAATGTGACAGCAAATCTGCTCTGGATGGCGCCTCCTTCCCTTCTATGCCCGGCCGTGCGCCCGTACAGCAGGCACCACCACATATGGGGGATCCGTGTACTCGGGAGAAATTGGGGATCAAACTTTGTGGAGCCTTTTTCATTTAATCCATTGTAAATGTTTAATTTTCCAGCCAAAATGAGTGTATTGTGAAATAATATTACAATTTGTAGACCACACCTCCAATTTGTTTTAACCCCTATAAAACAAGTAAAGGGTTAACAAACTTCTTAAAAGTGGTTTTTCAGGGGGGCGGAGCCAACCAAGATGGCGAGAGGACGCGGCTAAGCTGAGCTCCGTGCAGAGCCGAAGCCAAAGGGACGAGCACAGCCCAATCTATGTGGAAATCAGGAGCCAACAGGGCTTCAAAACGCCTCCAGAGCAGATCGGTGTCTGCAACACCGATCCGCAACTACTTTACCCCACTCCAGCAGCGATCCTTATCTCCGGAGAGGACCCGCGGCAGAAGAAGCCTGCCGCCATCTTTACCACGTGCGGCCCCGCACTCGCGGCATCGCCGCTCACCACCAGCGCAGCGGAGGGGTAAGGAGAATAAGACCGCGTGTCCTCTCCCCGCACTAGAGCCACAAAGCCCTACTCACCCGGACACATTGGGGGTCATTTACTAAGGGCCCGATTCGCGTTTTCCCGACGTGTTACCCGAATATTTCCGATTTGCGCCGATTGTACCTGAATTGCCCCGGGATTGTGGCGCACGCGATCGGATTGTGGCGCATCGGCGCCGGCATGCGCGCGACGGAAATGGGGGGGCGTGGCCGAACGAAAACCCGACGTATTCGGAAAAACCGCTGCATTTAAAAAACGAAAAAGTGTCGCTTGGGGAGCGCTTACCTTCACCTGGTCCGAGGTGGTGCATTCCGGCGCGATGAGATGACTTTCAGCGCAGCAGCGCCACCTGGTGGACGGCGGAAGAACTACATTCATAAATCCTGTCCGGACCTGAATCCAGAGCAGAGAACGCGCCGCTGGATCGCGACTGGACCGGGTAAGTAAATGTGCCCCATTGTCTGAAGCACAGCACCCGGGGACCCCTCTCCTGAATCCCACGCTAACACCTGAGGGACACCAGGCAACGGGCAGCAGAGGCACAGCATTGGGAAACTCCCAGTGCATCACCCCAACCACCACGCCAGCCTCCTCAGAAAGGGGCAAAAGACATGCCCAATAGTAAGAATAGCCCACAAAAGGGCAGAGCGGAGGGAGGATTACCTCTAAATGCAGGGGCTCCCACTTTTTCCCCTGGAGCTGCTGCCTCACTGGGGTCATCCAGCGCTGGCTCCCCTGGGCTTCAGCCTGGCTCTGGGTCTCAATCCAGCATGCCTGCAGACCTTCCACCACCAGAGGAAGCTGTTCTCACTTTGAGAGGCCATCCTGAATTACAAGCCCTACTTGCACTGCTCCCCTCTAAGAGGGATATGGACAATCTAGCTGGGGAACTGCGAGGAGCCTGGGACAGGGACTTACAAGTGGTGAGAGAAGACAAAACTAATTTACATGAAAGTGTGGCAGCTTTTGAAATGTTTAAAGGAAACCTACCATTTCAAATGGTCGGGTAAGCTGTAGACACCGAGCACCAGCTCAGGGTGAGCTAAACGTGATGTAGATGGGCGGCACAGTAGAAAGAGGGTTCAACCCCGTGGGTGCAAAGCTACAGCGGGTCCGATCCTAGACCGCTATGTACAGCATAAAACAAAGGAAGTAGCAGCACTCCGTTCCAGTTCGAGGAAGCTGGTGCCGGTGCTTAGTTTCGTTAGTGTTAAAACCGCAGTATCGCGGTTTTAACACTTTTTAAACTTTATAGCAGAAGCTGCTTCGGCCCTGCGGCATTTCCTATGTAGGCGCGCGCACGATCGTGCGCACGCAGCGCCGAAGCAGTTTCTGCTATAAAGTTTAAAAAGTGTTAAAACCGCGATACCGCGGTTTATAACACTAACGAAACAAAGCACCGGCACCAGCTCACCCTGAGCTCACCCTGAGCTGGTGCTCGGTGTTTACAGCTTACACCGACGATATGAAATGGTAGGTTTCCTTTAAGTCTGAGATCACTTCTGCAGTCACTGTGCTACAAGAGAAGCTGGAAGATCAGACAGCTCAACAGCGACATCTAGTGGCGCATATTGATGACATCGAAAATAGGAACCGCCACAATAATATAAGAATCAGGGGACTTCCTGAAGCTACACATCAACCGGATTTAGTAGCTACATTAACAGGAATATTTAACATGCTCCTTGAACGCCCTGTTGATATGCCCATTGAAATGTACCGTGCACATAGAGTGCTGAGGGCGAGAAGTGCTGATCCCTCGAGGCCAAGAGATGTGATCTGCAGGATACATTTCTACAGTCTAAAGGAACGAATTATGCAAAGAGCAAGGGCAAAGGGAGAACTGGACTTTGACGGAGCTAAGATCAGCCTGTTTCCAGATCTTTCAAGGCGCACTCTGCGGCAGAGGGCAATCCTGAGACCACTTCTATCGCAGCTCCAAGAAAGGGGTATATCATACAGATGGGGTTTCCCCTTTGCTCTATATGCTCGTTCAGGTGATACACAGTCGACTCTTACTCACCTAGAAGATCTTCCGGCTTTCCTACGGGACTTAAACCTTCCACCATTATCCTTCCCGGACTGGGAAGCTCCAAACTTAGCAGCAGTCGGACCGAATCCAGGAGCCTCGTCATGGGGAAACCCCCGAAACCAGCGAGGAGCTTCACCTAGACCCCGCAGACAGCAGATGTGACGTCGCCGTTCCAATGCAGAATCCCAGGAAGATTGAGAACACACACGCCTGCGACTGGAGTGGTGAGATGGATTGAAAGATCCGCTGTTCTATACAATAGGACACTCTAGCTATAGATGGTTATTTTTTCTTCTTTCCAGGAAACAGTGAGCAGAGGTTCTATTATGCTAATGTTTACTTCCCATGATTGTCATCTTTTCGTGACTACAAATGGTTCAGTTCCCTAACATGTTAAACACGTTTTATTTCGATTTATATATTTCGGCCTGCAGGTACTCTTTACTTAGATTGACCGAATTACACATTGATTTTGGAATACGGTCAACTCCGTGACGAAGACCTGTTTTGTGCTGTCACTCACCCCCAATAGGTGAAACCTTGGTATAGTACCTAGGTTTATTTGTGCTTGTTGCACAGCAAACCTTCTGCTACAATTAATACAGTTGCTATCCAGTGGATAGCTTGATACACGTTTTACATTTGTATAAGATTTCATCTTCATTAGGGACTCCCTTCCCCATCTGCTACCCTCTGCCTCCCCTACAAACCCCCTTTCTCACCTCTTGACCTTGTCATAAGTCTCGCAATGGCGGTACCACTAAAGATCGCCTCATTTAATGCGAAAGGCCTCAATATCCCGGAAAAGAGGTCCAGGGTTTTGTATAACTTTCACAAACAACGAGCTCACATCTTATGCATACAGGAGACCCATTTTAGCTCTACCCAGACCCCCTTATGCAAAAACCGCTATTACCCTGTATCTCACCACTGCACTAACCCTCAGGGGAAATCAAGGGGGGTGTCAATATTCTTCCATAATTCTGCCCAATGCAAAGTGTTAGAAACTAAGCCTGACCCAGATGCCAGATTTTTATTCGTAAAATGCGAGATACAGGGAACATTGTACACCATAGCAAACGTCTATGCCCCTAACTCGGAGCAGACCTCATTTCTGGTGAGGACGCTTGAGGAACTTTGCACTTTTGCTAGGGGGTCACTGATATTGTGTGGAGATCTAAATCTTGCTCTCAATCCACTCTTGGACACATCTTTAGGGAAATCCTCTATATCCTACAACAAACTGAATAGAATCAGGAAAGCTCTCCATGCCCTACAGCTCTGTGACGTATGGAGACTGAACCACCCGACAGACAGAGACTATTCGTTCCTATCTATGGTACATAATACTTACAGTAGAATAGATTACATCTTTGTACAACACCACCTCCTTTCGCAGGTCCAGGACTCTGAAATAGGATCGATTTACCTATCTGACCATGCCCCCGTATCATGCACATTAGGTATCACTCATCAGAAAAGACGCCCATTTAGTTGGAGACTGAACGAATCCTTACTGACAGACAGTCTATGTTTATCAGATCTTAAACAAACGATAATAGCCTTTAACTCAGACCAGAGACATACCTTCTCTTCGGAAGCTCTTAAATGGGAGGCCTTGAAGTGTGAATTAAGAGGGGTACTTATGAGACATGGGGGTAGGTTAAAGCGGGAAAGGGGATGCAAAATTTCTTCTCTTCTCTCCACTCTCCAGAAATTGGAAGCTCAGCATAAAAAGACACTACAGGAAGCTACGCTGAGAGAGCTTACTGCCACCCAACAAGAACTTAAGTCCCTGCTGGAAGAGGGTCAGAAGAGACTAAAGCATATATATGCCCGCTCGTTATACGAATGGGGTAATAAGCCTGGTAGACTACTGGCGAGAGCTCTTAGGGATGCCAGGGTATCAACATACATCCCCTCCATCAAATCACATACTGGAGCCCAAGTACACAAAACTGAGGAAATTGCCGAGGCTTTCACTGAGTACTATAAGTCATTATACAATCTACCACCACCAGCGACAGCCTTCCAACCGCCCCAGCCTCCCCTCTCCCTGACCCAGTACATCAAAAAAACAGCATTGCCAACCATACCAACTGAGGAAGCAGAAACCCTAGACCTCCCTTTCTCCCCCGAGGAGCTCAAACAAGTCATTAAACTTCTCCCATCAGGTAAAAGCCCGGGTCCAGACGGCTACACAGCGGCGTTATACAAAACCCTACTAGAGGACCTTTCTGCCAACATGCTTGCGACATTTAACTCCATATCTGATAACAACCTCTTTCCCCCTTCCTTCCTATATGCTCATATCACAGTGATACCCAAAGAGGGTAAAGACCCTCAACTCTGCCCAAGCTACAGGCCAATTTCATTGATCAATGTAGACGCAAAAATTTACGCCAAACTACTATCTTGCAGACTAGCTCGCCTCATGGGTACACTAGTCCACCCTGATCAAGTCGGTTTTATACCAACGCGGGAAGCAAGGGATAACACCCTGAAGTCCTTTTCCCTACTACACCATGCGAAATCCAACTCCACACCGTTTTTACTTCTCTCATTAGATGCAGAGAAAGCATTCGACAGGGTGGACTGGGGCTTCCTGGAGGCGACCCTGCAGCAAATAGGATTGAGAACGACTACATTGGCGCGAATCAAAGCTCTGTATGCTCTCCCGCAGGCGCAAATACGAATAAATGGGTCCCTCTCTCCCACCTTTACCATCCGTAACGGAACACGTCAGGGCTGTCCCCTCTCCCCTCTCCTATATGCGCTTGTAATCGAACATTTATTTCAGGAATTAAAGTAGGGGAGCAAACATATAAATGTTCCGCGTTCGCTGACGATGTCCTGCTTTACGTTACTAACCCCGAAACCTCTCTCCCACCCTTGATGGAAACCCTCACTACCATTGGCTTTTTTAGCAATCACAAAGTAAATATCACTAAGAGCGTCGCCATGGGAATAGGGCTACCTCGGACCACTATTACTGATTTGAAAAAAACATACCCCTTCTCTTGGTCTACTGAAGACATAGTATACCTGGGTATTAGAATTCCAGCAGACCTGGACACGACGTACACACGCAATTACGGACGATTCCTACAGAATCTACAGGGTGACCTCAAAAACTGGTCTGCAAAACAGCTGACATGGATGGGGCCACTCAGTTGTATCAAAATGACGGTCTTACCGAGGCTTCTGTACCTATTTCAAACTATCCCCCTTGCATTACCAGGTCAGTTTTTCGGGAAGTTGCAGAAAATCATAAACCAATTCCTATGGTCCTCAACTCCCCCCAGAATATCTAGATTAACTTTGATACGGAGGAAGCACCAGGGAGGCTTAGGTTTACCAGTATTTAAGGGCTACTACACAGCGGCGACCTTGGCCCGCATTCTGGACTGGTTCCATTCTGGGAAAAGTAAGCTCTGGGTACACATTGAAAACACCCTATCCCCAGTACCTCTGACCATACTGCCTTGGACAGCGACATATATACACCAGAAGTTTCACTTCTCCAAAACACCCTATGTAACCTCTCAGGTCCTTAGACTAGTAAAAAGAATGAGTAACACAATGCAATTATTCTCTACTGATGGACCTATGACGCCAGTGGTTGACAACCCCGACTTCCCGCCAGGATACCTCAGTCACTTTCTCAGTCCCCTGAGAGACGATAAAACCCTGACTTTTGCTAGACTGCTAAACGACACAAGTCTCCGACCCATTGAGGAAGTCGTAGGAGCGGACACTTGTACAGCTAGAGTGAGATGGGAATACACGCAACTGAAACATTTCTATAACGCCAATAAAGGTAGCCTAAATCTACATAGGTCACTGACCCCGTTTGAGTTATTATGTACATCAAAGACTCCCATCCCACACGCTATCTCTGCAATCTATGATTTGCTGCTAGATAAATGGGCGCTATCGGACCTACCATATGTTAAGACATGGGAACTTGAGCTAGGCAAAACATTACCAGAAGAAGATTGGGCTAAAGCCTTCGAGCTTTGCCACCGGCTTTCCCTATCGGGTAAAGCTCAGGAAGCAAACTTCAAAATATTGTCGCGTTGGTACTGGACTCCTGCGAAACTGAATAGAGCATATCCCTCGTGCTCTGATGAGTGCTGGCGCTGTAAGCAGGCGTCAGGAAATATGACCCATATCTGGTGGGGATGCCCCTTGTTAAGGCCACACTGGGCCAGAGTTATTAGACTTATAGCGAAGCTAACAGGCACCAAACTGAACGACGAACCCACCACCCTATTGCTGAATATCCTCCCGATCCCCATCGCGAAAGCCAAAAAGTCGCTAGTGGGTTTCGTGTTAATAGCAGCCAGGGCTCTGATACCACGCTTATGGAAATCCACTAGGGTCCCCACCTGCTCTGACCTCCTCTCAGAGATTTCGCTCTTACATAGGATGGAAGAGCTCACAGCAGACACTCATCACACGACCGAACAGCAAATTAAAACTTGGGGACCATGGCTCGACTTTAGAAACTCACAGGACTTTCTCTCCTTCATGTAATTAAATAGCTAAAAAGATTTTCTCTAGCTGACACTAGACTCCCCTTCTTGGCACCCCTGCCTTGTGCCATTATTTAAAGGGAACTTTCTAGAAATGGATGTGTTATATATGACTCTGGCGCTGGGAGAGGAATACAGTGACATTATAGATGACAAAGAACGACCTTCAAACCCATAAGATTTAAGTACTTCAGGCATGAAGCCGCGATCTATCCGATGGAAGGCTTTAGCAGCATCCAGGGATAATAATATGGCCGGGATTCCCTTCTGTATAGAAAGTTCTATTAGATTTAATACCTTCCGAATCGCATCAGTAGTTTGTTTCCGGGGCATAAATCCCACTTGATCTTCTTCTATTAACCCCTTCCCGACGCGCGCTGTACTAGTATGGCGGCGGTCGGGTCCCGGTGCATGGAGAGGGCTCGTGGGCCGAGCCCTCTCCATAGCCGGTAAGTATTTGCTGCATATTGCAGCAAAGGCTTACCGGTAACACCCGCGATCGGTGGTGGCACCGATCGCGGGTGCTTTCACTGCGATCGCCGCCGGCAATGCTGCCAGAGGCAGGGGAGCGGTGATCCGTTGCCATGACAGCTTGGGGTCTTACGAAGGCCCGAAGCTGTCTCGTTTTAACCCATTCATTACAATGTGCTCAGCACATTGTAATGTATGAGTAGTAAGATCCCCATATACAGCCATATTGTAGTATGGCAGTATATGGTAGGATCGATCAGACAACCTAGGGTTAAAGTACCCTAGGGAGTCTGTAAAATAGCAAAAGTAAAAAAAGTTAAAAAAAAAAAAAATATAATAAAAAAACCTAAAAATTCAAATCACCCCCTTTCCCTAGAACTGACATACATATAAATAAACAGTAAAAATCATAAACACATCAGGTATCGCCGCGTCCAAAAATGTCCGATCTATCAAAATATAATAACGGTTTTTCACTGCGTTTAACCCTGTAACGGAAAATAGCGTCCAAAGTCAAAAATGACATTTTTTGCCATTTTGGAAAATATAAAAAAATTAATAAAAAGTGATCAAAAGGTCTCACAGTCCTAAAAATGATAGCAACGAAAACGCCATCAAAAGTCGCAAAAAATGACACCACCCACAGCTCCGTACACCAAAGTATAAAAAAGTTATTGCCGCCAGAAGATGGCAAAATAAAAAAAAACATTTTGTACAGGTTTGATTTTTTTAAATGTATGAAAACATTATAAAACCTATACAAATTTAGTATCCATGTAATCGTAGCAACCCAAAGAATAAAATAGACCTGTCATTTGTGGCGCACAGTGAAAGACGTAATATCCAAGCCCACAATAAAATGGCGCAAATGTGTTTTTTCACCATTTTCACTGCATTTGGAATTTTTTTCCTGTTTCCCAGTACGCGCCATGGAATATTTAATAGCGTCACTACGAAGTGCAATTTGTTACGCAGAAAATAAGCCGTCACAGAGCTCTTTATGTGGAAAAATAAAAAAGTTATAGATTTTTTAAGGTGGGGAGTGAAAAATGGAAGTAAAAAAAAAATCTAAAAAAGGCCAAGTCGTTAAGGGGTTAAGACCCCTAAAACTCTCCTTAACCGAGTTGCCATGACAGAGGCAAAAATTCTTCTATCCCCATTTAACAAGGAGATGGGCCTGTAATCTTCCGGGGTTTCCAGAATCTTCTCGGACTTTGGTATTGCAGCTATCAGCCCTCCAAGCGTCTCTTTAGGGACGCTTTCCCCTTGTGCTGTGCAGTTGTATAATCTCACCATATGTGGTACCAGAATCTGCCCAAAGTATTTATCATATCCATTGCACAGTCCATCAGGTCCCGCTGTTTTCCCCAATTACATCTAAAATTTCTCGCTCTGCAAAGGCTGCGTTCAGGTCATATTTCTGTTCCTCTGTTATTCTCGGTAAATTAGGTTTATCCAGGACAGCAGACGGCGGGCGTCTCAATGCTTCCCTCATCCACAGCAGATTCTCTCAAATTGTATCATTCTGAGTCGTAGTTTGTAAAAACATCAGCGATTTCTTCTGGGGAAAGAACCATTTCTCCATCTTATTTTTGGTACCACACATGTGATTCTGGGATTTTTCCCTATTTATTCGGTTGCTTAGTAGTGACCCAGCTCTGTCTCCCGTTTCATAGTGTTTAGCCTGTATTTTCCTAAGATTGTCAGCATATTCATCTAATAATAAGGTTTTTACCCTTTCCCGTATATCATCTATTTCTTCCGCCAGTTTATGTGAGGGCAATACTTTAAACTCATTTCCTAACTTAGCCAAGTCATTATAAAGCTCATGAAACTTGTCCTTCTTTACCTTTCTAAGCCTAGCGGACATCTGAGCGCACTTATTCCTGGCCACTATTTTATGCTACGCCCATACAGCATATGACGTGCTCCGATCATTCTGATTATACCGCAAATATTCTTCCAGTGACCCTTGAATTTCCAACCTTGTGCTTTCTGTACTCAACATTGAGGGCCTTAGACGCCAATCATTAGGGAATGGGCAGGAGTCATTAAAACTCTGTACCTCCAGCATAATTGGAGAGTGGTCAGACCAAACTCTCCCCCCAATCTCTGCACTTTGTACCTTTCCCACCAAGGACCTACCCACCAAAAGAAAATCTATACAGGAAAATGTAAGGTGCCTTCTAGAAAAGAAAGAATACTCCTGAGCACCGGGGTGCAAATACCGCCACACATCATGAAGATTATACTCATACAGCAATTCCTTCATATCTTTCCGTTTATCTCTAGATTGGGATGATGCATCGCGCTCATTATCTGCTGGAAGGTGGAAATCCCCCCTATTATTACATTAGATTGCATTGCATTACGACTTCTGTTGACTATTTTTTTTATAAATGTAAATAGTCTAATATTTGGGGCATATATATTCATTAAGGTATAGTCTTATCCATCGATTTTACAAGCCAAAATCAAATACCTACCATCAGGGTCTACTTCTTGTGGACCAGAGTGATGACCCCCGCATTCTTTTTGGATGAACCTTTGGGGGTATTTGGTATTTTCTATCCTATAATTATCTTTAGCCAAAAGACGGGATTCCTGAAGAAATACAATTCCACCATTGAACTTCCTAACTTCCTTCCATAATAATAATCTTTTCAGCCCATTAACATATAAAGATAAGACCTTCAAACTCATCAGTGACGGCTAAATAAGTCCCACTGCCATTTTATTCTTTTTTCCCTTGTGAAGGTCGGATAATGCAAACAATACAACTGAGAAGCATGAAAGAAGAAAAGGAAAATAAGAATGAAAAAAAGGAAGAAAACAAGAAAAGAGTAACATGATGACTGCAAACTTTGTTACCCTAAATTCCGTTGGCAAACACAATTACCAGCGAGTAGGGTTTTCCTGTTTGCAGAAACACTCATAGGATTCTAACACAGCCCGATACCACCTGAAAGTCCTAGAGCGACTGGACTTTATCCCATCTATTTACAGAATATAATGAAAAACAAAAATAAGCAAGAATAAAGCAAACAAAAATCAATATTACAACGTCCCTTTATATATAGATCAAAAAATATTCATTCCCATTATTCACACATTGCTCCATTCTCCAGGGATTTTGTCCTCTTGTTGTGGAGGAGCCTCTTTCCGATCCATAAGGCCCCATAAAATACACTGTTCTATGGCGGCTTTTACTGTCAGACGCGTGTGCGAGCTCCCGTCCTGAATAATGATCTATTTTGCTGGAAAGGACCATTTGTAACGCACATTTCTTCTACACAAAATATCTGTTATTATCTGTTATACTCATGTCGCTTGGACATCGTCCCTGGTGATATATCGTTCATAATCTTTAGATCTTTACATTTTTCTGATGTTAAACTCCTTGTGACTTTGTAGAATTCATCCTTAATATGGAGAAAGTGTATCCGTACGATGACATCCCTTGAGGCTTCTTTCGGGGCAGTTACAGGTTTCCGTAGCCTGTGTGCTCCATCTATTGTTACATCCATATCAGATGCATCCGGGAGCACAGCTACCATTACTTCCCAAATGAATCTTATCAGTTGTTCATCTTTTATTGCTTCTGGGATCTGCCTTATTCGCTAATTATTTCGTCTTGAACGATCCTCCATTTCTATTGGTTTATTCTGGCATATTTGCAGCTCCTTTTCCATTTTCCCCGTTTTATCCAGCAACAAACTATAGTTCCTCGTCACTATCGCGTTTCTAAATCATCCGCTCTCACTCCTATTGCAATCATTTCTTCTTTTATCTCTTGGACTGAAGTTTTCAGATTTTCCTGAAGCGACCCAATGGGGCAGATTTACTTACCCGGCCCATTCGCGATCCAGCGGCGGGTTCTCCGCCTAAGGTCCGGACTAAGGTCCGTGCGCCGATATTCACCAGGTGTCGCTGCTGCGCCGAGGTCCGCTGGAGTTCACCTGCTTTTTTCTGGTGTATGTGAGTGCTTGATCTTGCGACACAAATGGCTTTTTAAATTCTGCGGCCGATTTCTGACGCACGAAAGTCGGCACGATTGCGCCAAAAATCGATCGCGTGCGCCACAATTCCGTGAAATACAGCGCAAAGATGAAATATTCGGGAAAAACCCGACGGATTCACGGCTGCGGACCCTTAGTAAATGACCCCCAATATGCTTAGTAAGCATTTTTTCCATCATCTTCTCTATCGCTGACATGCTCATATTTTCTTCCTCAGTCGGAATACTGTCCTTCATCGGTGTTTTCTGTAGCTTTGTTTTAACTAAAACAGCGTTATCTTTCTCTTGTGATGGACCCAATGAGGCAGATTTACTTACCCGGTCCATTCACGATCCAGCGGCGCGTTCTCTGTGGTGGATTCTGGTCCGGCCGGGATTCACTAATGCAGTTCCTCCAACGTCCACCAGGTGTCGCTGCTGCGCTGAAGTTCCCCCGAAATGCACTCAAGTTCACCGGCCTATTCCTAGTGAAGGTAAGTGCAAGCTCCACGACACTTTTTTTTTTTTTAAATGCGGCGTTTTTTTCAAATTCGCCGGGTTTTCGTTCGGCCACGCCCCTACGTGCATGCCAGCGCCAATGCAGCACAATCCGATTGCGTGCGCCAAAATCCCTGGGGAAATCGGCACAAATCGGAAATATTCGCTTAACACGTCAGGAAAAGGCGAATCGGGCCCTTAGTAAATGACCCCCAATATCTCCTCTGATTGTCTATTCTCAGTGGCTTCTTGGTTTTCAAAATAGTCTGATAACTTGGAGGCTTTTCCCGCCCATTTATTTTGGCGATTTCTTGACATAATTACAGTGTATCTTCCCACATGCACATAAACGCTGTGAGTTTCTTTACATAATTCCAGTGTATAATAACGCAGACGTGTAAACTATGGGAATTCGGTAGGAATTCTGGTCCAGACTGGTAGAGGTCAAAACAGATTCTCCAAACACCACAAAATGTTCGTATATTGAGAGAAGCAGTATAGTTTAGGTTAGGACACCCCAAGGATTCTTGTGTGCGATAACAGCTCTGCACGTGAGGATTAATAAGCTACATCTACAAGGTTAGTCAAGTTACAAGATAAATAGTAACGGTTATATCAGGTATATCAAGCCGTCTCGCTAAACGCCATCTCCAACATTTAATAATCGCAGCAGACTCATGTATCGCTCAGCAGATTGCAAGTACTGACTGTTCTATGGTTTGCTTAATATCCCGTTCCTCCGCACTCGGAGATAGTTGCTTTGGTTAGCGTAGTATTATCCTCATCAGTTCTTCTAGATAGTTGTAATAGGAATGTCCGCCGCCTTGTGCTATTATAGTGCAGATCTGAAGCAATGTCCACAAGCCAACCAATGAATTGCTCTGCCGCAGGATCCAATGGGTTACAAGCACAAGCTGTTATATAGTTCAGCGTAATACTACATTGGTCAGCACTTCTGAATATTGCTAAAGAAACGCCAACCCCGGTAATATAATGCAGTTATGGAGCAAGTTCACAAGCGAAACAGTCAATGGCTCCGCAGTAATATAGATTCAATGGCTCTGGGTGTCTGCAGGTTCATGCACAGGCTGTTAGTTATCTTGATAGTTCCTTCATAGACAGCGTGTTAGGCAGACCATTAGATGTCATAATGTTACTAAAGATCATATTAGAGGCGGGAGATAGCAATGATATCACTTCCCATAGCCTGGGATTTAGGAGTTATGATGATATACAGATACCTTGTATCTAACCAATGACAGAGCGCTCTCACCAGTCCAGCGCACGTTCTTCTCTTCTCTTGTGTGTCCAGATTTATGTTCCCCTCGCTTCTTACTCGCACTCCTATGAGATGATTTAGATCGCTCCTGGACATGCCTCAGCATCCAGACGCTCCATCAGCAGGCAGACCACACCGAGCGTCCACAGCCACAAACTCTGGTGGCTCCCGCTACTCCAGCAGCGCAGCCTCCGGATAGGATCCTGATATCCACGTGCAGCACACAGCCTGACTGTCAGCGTGGAGTGGGGGAACCGATCACCAGCTTGCAAACCTCCCCCGACACCAGGGACGATTCTAGCTTTTTTACTGCCTGAGGCGAAAACTGAAATGCTGCCCCCCCCCCACCAAAAAAAAAACAAAACCCCTAGCCCTGATCTCCTCCTGTATTCAACCCACTGAATTTAAATACACAACTTTAAAAGAGCATCTAGAACCTGCTTAAAGTCTGCTGACACCATTATTATAACATCCTCACAAAGTGGCACAGATCACGGACACCCTATGACCAGGGCCGGCGCTATGGGTAGGCAAAGGTGGCAATTGCCCAGGGCCCCTGGGAGAAAGGGGAGAATCTCCTCTTTCAAATGAATCTTGAATTGTGTTTCTAGGTGCCAGGGATCCAGAGATATTCAGGTTTAAAGTGAGAATATCAGGTGCCATTTTTATATATAAAAATCACTCCCAACGGCAGTTTAACAGTTAATATCTCAGTTTTCCTACATTTTAGAAACACAAATTTAGATTCATATAAAAGAGGAGACTCTCTTCTTTCATAGGAAAAAAAGAAGTGAGGTTCTATGTGTCACAGAGCCAGAGATACAGCCCCCTGAAATTACCCCCCCCCCCTCCAATCCACATTCTTAGCCATCAGGCTGCAGGGAGAATTTGCTGCACACAGGAGCTGCTGCATCTCACAGATAATGGAAATATTCACTTTATATGTTACTACATTTTGAGAAGGGATAATATCAACTAATATTCATGTTTTTAACCCTTCTCTATGCAGAATTATCTAAGAACACACTTTGGGCCACATGTATCACTCGTTTTTTCTGTTGTTTTTGCACCTTTTCATTCAGGCGCACCGTTTTTGTGCCATTTTTGCGACTAAACGCCAAACTAGCTGCGCAGCAAAAATAAGCAGCTTTCCCTCTTTGCTGCAACTAATGATATTCATCACAAAACACTCCAGCCCGAAGGTGGCGTTATCTGAGAAGAAAGCACTGAGCCCCTTTGCAGAACAGCTCATTTCTAGCAGCAAAGCTCAGCCAGACACTAGAACATATAATAGATACATTACATACACTGGAACATATAATAGATACATTACAGACAGGAGCTGCAGACTCTATTTACACTTCATCACCTTCTATTTACAAAACATTCTGCAGAATCCTCAGCTCAGAGCAAGAGAGAAGAGAACTTTGCAGCGCAGAGGGTTCTGTTATTGTGCAGCTAATACAATGGTGCACATCTAAAAGTGACTTTTATTATCTCATTAGAGAGGTTTATGGATATATAGTTATTTATTTGGGTTACCATTGTCTAAGGAACAGACAATGATACATCTGTGTGAATTTTCTGCAGTTCCCTTTGCTGCATATTTTGGCGGATATACACATGTGGGGTATGTATGGTCTCCTCACATCTTACTGTTTTAGGAAAGTAGATTTTCTTTATATAAGTATCTGGATTTGTACATATTTTAGAGGAAATTTTGAATGTTAATTGCCAAATGCATCGCCTGGTTGTCTGCTTTCAAAATTCTATAGGTTTTATGGCGCCTTTACTTTTTATTCTGTTTTATTGATATATTTTGCAGGTTGTGACTGTCTAAAAATGTCTAGCTGAAAAGCAGATCTCTAGTTATTACAGTTTTAGTGATATTATGTGGATTTATTCATGTGAACATAGGGCACATTTGTGAACTCTACACATGTCCATGTATTACATTTAGGAGATGTGTAGGTAAACATTTTCTGTTTGGATCAAATTTTTTGCCATCAAAGTCAAATTTTAAGTATTTTAATAAAATGTTTCATTTTGAATCAAAATTGCATGAAGGCGCCTATGTCTATAAAATCTTTGATGCAATTTTGAAAATGGGGCAAGTGTCTACTTTCAGAAAATATCGGTCCTCCTCCCCAATGGGCCTCACAAGTCTAATCAACCTACCAGTAATCATTTGGAGTGTGGGAGGAAACCGGAGGAAACCCACGCAGACACAGAGAGAACATACAAAATCCTTGCAGATGTTGACCAGCGCTGCAAGGCTGTAGTGCAAATCACGGAGCCACCATGCTGCCCAAAAATCTCCCTATCATTTATCTATCTCCTATAAAATTCTCCCATATTAGTTTGTTTTACCTTAGGTAAGGAGCCTCTTGCTGACTGTAACTGGTCATAAACTAGTTTTATTTTGGGGCCCCACTTTTAGTTTTGCCCAGGGCCCCACTTTGTCTAGAACCGGCCCTGCCTATGACTGGCGCTGCCTCGCACACTGGTATCAGTCAGTTACACGGACATTAGTGACCTCTGCTACCTCACAGGTGATGATCTGCTCCATGAGAAAGAACTTCATTACAATGTCTCCCTCCATGACAATCACTGATGAATTCATGGCCAGAAGTCTTCATCTCCGCGCAGCATCTCCACACTGCGCCCATAAATATAACAATCACTTACAATATGTCACCGGGATAACAAGTACTATATATCCCAAACTACACAATTTATATACAGCCCCTAATGATTTAATACATAGTGTCACCCTAATGAACTTATATACAGCCCCCTATTAAATTATATACAGAACCCCACAACAGCTCCCCCCCCCCGTACTTAAAATCTGCCCCCCTTAGATGGAAAGTTAGGCGCTATCCACTGGATAGGGCCTAACTTGCTGATCAATGGGGGGTCTCAGTGCTGAGACCCTGCAGATCGCGAAAACGAGGGGTCCGTCGGATTAATGGGGCAGACGGTCGCGCATGACCGTTCTGCTCTATTAATCTCTATGGAGCTGAAGGAGATCAGTGAGCGCTGTGCTCAGCAATTTCCATCAGCACCAGAGATTAATGGAACAGAACCGTCATACGCGTCCGTCTGCTTCATTAATCTGACGGAGCGACAGCACTGATCAGCAAGTTGGGGACTAACTGGTCTTTGTGGGAAAACCCCTTTAATTATATAGTATCCTATAGCAGCCCTCCCCATAAATGCTCCTTTTATTTAAGATCTGACTCCCATATACAATATCCCAATATCCCAGTAAAGCTAAATACAGCAACCCATCAGCCCACCCCTATTTACATTAATATTCATCCCCCCCATAAAAAGTCCCCTCCACCCCAGTTTAGTTATACATAGTACTCATTATACCATAGGGAATCCTCCTCCCCCTCCCCCAGGTTTTATTTCCCTCTCCTTTTTTATTATACGCCGAGGTCCCTCCTCTTCTCTGGACTGTTCCCGGGCAGCTCTGCAGCTCTATGGCACCGGAGGACGCAGGCGGGGTCTGATGACGTCACGTCGCCTGCATCCTCCAATACCATAGAGCTGCACAGATAAACCGGTCTGCGCTGCTGCCCCGTACCGCGCGGTCGAGATATGTTTGTATTACAGACTGCCAGCGCCCGGACGAGCGCCCGAATCACCCACAGCTGTTTTCGCCGCTTCTTTCAGGGCTCCGCATCTGCCGCCTGAGGCAGAATTTTCATCTCGCCTCATGGCAGATGCGGCCCTGCCCGACACACGCTTCAAGTTGCCAGCAGTACACGGCCCAGAACGACCCAGCCATCAAGCATCATTGCCCAGCACGGTCAGCGGACATCAGGTGTGTTACGTCATCACGCTCCTTGCTTCAGAGGAGGAGGACATCCTGTTTTTGACTCTCTCCAAGCGACTCCAAACAAGAAGCTGTAAGCTGTGACTAGCATTGCATGCTGGGATATGTAGTTCCCCAGCGGCTTCTGTTCCCGTATCCTGATAAGGGCGCTGCGAGGCAGTTACGGGAGGGTATTTGGGTTTTTTTATCCCCCTTTTTTTTGACAATTTAAAATCGGCAAAGGAGCACCCGGAGGTGTTGTGTGAAAAGCTCTCGGAGGAAGTCTCTATGGGTTGTATCGAGGCCCATTTTAGTCAACCCCCATTTTTCGACCTGTGGGTTTCCCTGCTGGGGGTGGTCCCAAAAAAGGAGCCTGGGAAATTCTGTCTAATTCATCAGTGAACGATTGGATTTCTTCAGGCGTCCGTGTCCTTCGTTTCTTTTGACTGTGACGATGTGAGGCTGTAGCAGCCGCCGCCCCGCGTTCCCCCGTGGAGAGACTCTGCATACTCCCTGTGCGCTCTAAGCCCGGGTCCATGAGCACGGCCGCATGAAGGAGGTGTGGGACTAGGAATGAGGACTAAGGCTGTCCGAACCATCGAGCGGCTCTGCTCAATCATGAGTAGCCACCAGCATCTCTGTGCTTAAGGCCGCGGTCACACGATGCACCTGACGCGTGCGTTGCGAGGCGTACGTTTGCTTCAAGAGCACATGCGTTACTGTGACGCCTGCGTTTTTCTTGTGTTTGCATTGTCAACCCCTGATTGCAAACCATGGACACCTGTGTAGCAATATTTAAGTGCAAGCGCAGGTCCGTTTTGTGTTGGTGTTTGGTGGTGGTGTCTATGGTGTCTGAATTGATGATGGAGCCGTATACTGGGCCGAGCAGAAATATTATAATGGGATGTGGGGCAATTATTATCGGACTTGCTGCGCGTCTTCGCCGATTGGAAAAGGTATTTTTCATTCACTTTTATACTTTGAATAATATTTTTTCTCGCACTGCTTTGGATTTTACTTTTTTTTTATTAAAGGAACGAAGTCAGCGGCATTTGAGACGACGATTATGGGTTCATCCTTTGTTGCAGGGACGGGATAGCCACGGACAGTTTGTTCAATTGTTTGTTGAATTACGCAGGTATATATATATATTTTACATTTTTCTTACATTATCCATGTTTTGTCATTTCCCGTATATCTGTGGACCAGCGTCTAAGCGATGGTCCCTATTTTTCAACAAAATGGACAAACCTATTGACTCGAGTCTAAGGAGTGGATGGGAAATGCATTGGTCACAGCACCACTTCAGTATATAGCCAACAAGGCTACAGAAGTATACAGGCAGGTCAGTCCTTTATTTATGATGTTACATTATATACTCACCCTTTGGCAGCCCTGATGCTCTGCGTGGCTCCATGAGGTGGACGTGGCTGCTCTTCCTCCTATTGTTTTGGTCTTCTGTATCCGGTGGCACAGATGCAGGCAGGCACATACTATGATGCCGCAGATTACTAGTCATATTATGTGACGGCTGGCAGATACCATGGACGCGTCTATGCCGGCTGTTACAGAACACCAAAGACAGAGGAGGGGACACGGCCAATACAGAAGAGTAGCCGCGCACACATCGGGGATCCATGTTTAATATTGTGGCTGCTGTTGCCCAAGTATCCTTTTTTTTAAAAAATTTTAGACACCATTTTTGTGCGTCTAAAATTTTCTTACCCCATATATTTATTTTATTTTGAATTTAAAATCAGGTTTATTTTCAAAATAGTTTTGGTTTTATGTATATGTGCATTTTATAAACAACGCAATTGTTAGAGTTTTTTGAAATAGTTCTCTCTTCTTTGTCTCATAGGTATCCTACTAAATTCAAGGAATATTGTGGATTAAGTATTGAGCAGTGGGAGCTTTTGCTTGGCCTGATTAAGCTGCAAATAACGTTCCAATCATCTGTGATGAGGCAAGCAATATGTCCTGAACAACGTCTGCTTGTAACGTTAAGGTTTGTTTGGTTTTATTTTTTATTTTTTTTATTTTTTTTTGGTATTACACCAAAGTGATATCTTTTTTCTTTCTTTGAATAAAGGTTCCTGGCCGCAGGGGAGAGCTATCACTCCATGCAGCATCAGTTTCTCATTGGGAATAGTACATTGTGCAGGTAATCCCGCATACTCGCACTGTGATATGGGCTACTTTGTAGCCTCGCTGCCTCTTCCCACCATAAACTATTGTAAGCCGTATCTTTTGAGGACGGATTTCCCGAACTGTCTTGGAGCTATTGATGGGAAGCCTATCCGAGTGATACAGCCACCTCATTCTGGGACTCTGTTTTACAACTACAAGAATTTTTTTTCAATAGTGTTACTTGCCCTTGCGGACAGTGACAGTAACTTTATTGCCATAGAAACTGGTTGGTATGGCAGCACAAACGATTCCAGAATATTAGAGACCAGAGCAATGGCAAGACAGCTTATTAAAAACCATCTTAATATTCCTCCGGCCAAAGCACTTACTGGGAGCTCCACAATTCTCCCGCGTGGCTTTGTGGTGGACGAGGCATTTGGTCTCCGCGCTCAGTTATTGAGACCCTACTACAAGCGCGGTGTGACAAACATGAAAAGGATTTATAATGTACGTTTGGCGCGTGCACGCAGGACTGTGGAGTGCGCTTTTGGTATTGTCAGTGGGCAATGGCGGGTACTTATAACTGCGATATGCCTAAGTGCTGAAAGTGTAGACACTGCTGTGAAGGCGCGCTGTGTGATCACAAGGATTGGTAGGTCTCCACATGCACCGCCTGACGTGGGTAATGATGGCAACACTGCAAACACAATAGAGCATTGTAATTGTCGTGCTTTATCAGGATGGCGCACAAGAGACGAATTTCTCAGATATTTCACTAGTGAGCGCGGGGCCGTTGCTTGGCGCTATGATACTATTTCATTGTTATTTTTCTATTAATGTATCTGCATGTCATTCTAGTTTTTGATGTAATAAAATCATAATTTTCTTTGATTTTTTTCTTTTGTTTTTTAAAATGTTCAATGAATAAAAATACACCTGTAAACTAAATTGGCATTTTTTTTTTTAATGCACCAAAAAAATAACATCTAAACAACATGATGTTCTTTAGCCGTTTTTATTTCAAACGGGTTGAACAAATGTATATTTTTATAACAAAATTTTTTACAAAATGTGTTTAAAATTTCAAACACAATGGGGCAGATTTACTTACCCGGCACATTTGCGATCCAGCGGCGCGTTCTCTGCGGTGGATTCGGGTCCGGCCAGGATTCATTAAGGCAGTTCCTCCGCCGTCCACCAGGTGTCGCTGCTGCGCTGAAGTTCCCCGGAATGCACTCCAATACACCGGCCTATTCCTGGTGAAGGTAAGTGCAAGTGTCGCGACTTTTTTTTTTAAAATGCGGCGGTTTTTCCGAATCCATCAGGTTTTCGTTCGGCCACGCCCCCCGATTTCTGTCGCGTGCATGCCGGCTCCGATGCGCCAAAATCCGCTCACGTGCGCCAAAATCCCGTGGCAATACAGGGAAAATCGGCGCAAATCGGAAATATTCGGGTAGCACGTCGGGAAACCTTAGTAAATGACCCCCAATATGATCCATTGGATCTCTTAGAACCATTTTTTTTTTTATTTACATTTTTTAAAATAATAAAATTAACTTAAAACATCATTGTGCAAAATTGGATTATGCTTAAACCCAGCAAGTAAGGCCGTGGTCACACGTTCCGGTATCTGTCCGTTCATAATGCAACACTAGCGCACAGGGGGCGGTCCTTTTCCTTTCAAAAAATGCATTTTGAGTTAAACTTCCGCAAATGGCATATTGATCACATGCGTTTGCCTGGAAAGGCTTGTATGTATTGACCAAGGTCCGCCCCCTGTGCACCTGCATTTCATTAGGACCGGAGCGATAAAGCCGCTGACACATGTTCTGCTTGTAGGCAGTTTATAATACAACACAAGCGCCAAGGGGGCCGCACTGGACAAATGTCCTATGTGCTTACAGGGATATGCATGTGTCTCTATGTAAGTGCATATGTGCATGGGCGGAGGCTGACCCCCTTCTCACTTGGGTTGCATTATTAACGGACTGGTTGGGTAACATCTGCCTGTGTTATAAAACTGAAACTGTACCAATAAAGACTGCTAATGGGTCGCGTTAGGTCCTGGGGTTGGGTTGGACTATCTGATGGTGAAAAGGAAAATGTTGAGGCTGGCAATGCAGTTACTGTCTGCAACTCTTCATGTGGCCTTTGCTGCCTCCAGGGGCTCGTGTCGGAAGATAGGAACTATTTGGATCCTCGGGATATGATGTGCTTGGCAATGCATGAGTTTGTGGAGTTTCCGTTTGTGAACATGTTTGTTTTTTTGCAGGTGATGCTACAAGACTAGTAGTTGGACTCATTCCTAATGGTTGTGGGTTTGTTCTTTTTGGAGACAATGGGGGATATTTATCATAGTTTTTGAAGTTCTTATTTGTCGGTTTGGAAGTCGCACAGGGTCTTTTTACTTGTTTTTGCGGGTTTTTTTTATACAATTTGTCGCACGTTTTTTTTTTCCGCGACGTGAACATAGAACAATGGTTTATCTCATACATGTAACTTTCGTAGTGTGCGACACCATGCAACACCGTGCAACACCATGCAACACCGTGCAACAGCATGCAACACTATGCAACACCATGCAACACTATGCAACACCATGCAACACCGTGCAACACAGTGCAACACCGTGCAACACTGTGCAACACCGTGCAACACCGTGCAACACCATGCAACACCATGCAACACCGTGCAACACCGTGCAACACCGTGCAACACCGTGCAACACCGTGCAACACCATGCAACACCGTGCAACAGCATGCAACACTATGCAACACCATGCAACACTATGCAACACCATGCAACACCGTGCAACACAGTGCAACACCGTGCAACACTGTGCAACACCGTGCAACACCGTGCAACACCATGCAACACCGTGCAACACCATGCAACACCGTGCAACACCGTGCAACACCGTGCAACACCGTGCAACACCGTGCAACACCATGCAACACCGTGCAACAGCATGCAACACTATGCAACACCATGCAACACTATGCAACACCATGCAACACCGTGCAACACAGTGCAACACCGTGCAACACTGTGCAACACCGTGCAACACCATGCAACACCGTGCAACACTGTGCAACACTGTGCAACACCGTGCAACACCATGCAACACCGTGCAACACCGTGCAACACCATGCAACACCATGCAACACCGTGCAACACTATGCAACACTATGCAACACCATGCAACACCGTGCAACACCGTGCAACACCGTGCAACACTATGCAACACCATGCAACACCGTGCAACACCATGCAACACCGTGCAACACCGTGCAACACCATGCAACACCTTGCAACACCATGCAACACAATGCAACACCGTGCAACACCATGCAACACCATGCTACACCGTACAACACCATGCAACACCGTGCAACACCGTGCAACACCGTGCAACACCATGCAACACCGTGCAACGATAAAATTACTATTCGAGCTTTTTTTTAAACGTTTCACCTTCCGTTTCTAATCTGCCCGGTGTCACTTGAATTACTTATAACTTCGGAACGTTTGTACATATCACATTGATTTTGCAATTTTTTGGGCCTGACAATTACTACTTCATGTTATTTGCACATTTATGTTGTTATGTTTTGAATATTTTTAACTTTCTAAAATTTCTTCCTCAAATGTGTTACAAGTCGATATTTTTCATTTTGCAAATGTTATACTTTTTCCATACATAGTCATAACATCCAAAAAACATGATCCCCAACATTTCCCGGATGTCTGGATTAGGTCTACATGTTTTTTATGCATTCTGTTCTTTTTTGAAGAAGTTCTTTGTATTTCAGCATTATGTGCGTTTTTGAAAATAATTTCTCAAATATGTAATGATGGTTTTGCGGAAACAGCTCATATTTCCAGTTACTTTAACCCCTTAACGCCGAAGCCACTTTTCACCTTCCGGACACGTCCCTATTTTTCCAATCTGCCCTGTGTCACTATAAGTGGTTATAACTTTGGAACGCTATAACATATCCAAGTGATTTTGAAACAGTTTTCTTGTGACACTTTGTACTTTATATCAGTTGAAAAATTTGGGTGTTATCTTTTGCGTTTAGTTATGAAAAAAAGGAAAAATTGGTGAAAATTTTGAAAAAAAACGGTATTTTCAAATTTCAAAAATTTCTGCTTTGCAGGCAGATTGCCATACCCCCCAAATAACTTACTAACTAACATTTGCCAGAAGTCTTCTTAATATTAGCATGATTTTTTTAAACATTTTCTACGTCTTTTAGGAAGATAGGAGGCTTATAACTCTACAAGTGAATTCTCAGATTTCGGTGAAAATCACCAAAATCTATGTTTTGAGGGCCTAGATAAGTTTGATGTCATTTTGAGAGGCCTATATGAGAGAAAAATCACTATAATGACCCCATTTTAGAAAATGTATCCCTTAAAGAATGTAAAACCCTTGTTAACCCTTTAATTGTTTCATAGGAGTTCAAGTAAAATCAGGTAAAATTTTGAAATTAAAATTTTTTTGGCAAAATTAATGATTTTTTCCAAAAATTTACACATTCTCATTGGATAAAATACTAAAATGCTCCATAAATTTTGATACGCAATTCATTCCGAGTTTAGCAATACCCCACATGTGTTGGCAAACTGCTGCACCGGCACACAGCAGGGAATAGAAAGGAAAGAGCACCACTGGGTTTTTGCAGAGCAGATTTAGCTGGAATACCTTTCTGTTACCATGATACATTTCAAGAGCTCCAGAGATAGCGGAACAGGGAAAACCCCCATAAAGGACCCCGTTATGGAAACTACACCCTTCACAGATTTTGTCAAGGTGTAAAATGAGTATTTGGACCCCACAGGTGAACAGAAATTTGGGCTGAAACCTGAAAAAATGAATATTTTTTCCTCAAAAATTCACTTTTTCCCCATTTTTCTGTTATCCATAAGGGGCAAAAGGAAAAATTGCTCCACAGAAATTGTTCAACAATTTCTCCTGAACGGGGTAATACCCCACATATGGATATAAACTTCTGTGGGGACACACAGCAGGACGTGGAAGGGAGGAATGGTGATATGCACCAGGGCAGATGGGTATAAGGAGGTGGTAACCACGGTAAAGAAATTATAACTGAAGCGCAGGTGAGTGACGGATTCTGGAGAAATCTTTCATGCAGGGGCCATGGTTTTTCAGGACAGGTGTCACATTGATAAGTTGTGTCCTTCCTTTTCCCCATTTTGTAACATACGTTGCATCTTTTTTGTGTCCTTCCTCGTCCTCCAGTTTGGGGAACCTCGCCAGGGAAATGTTGTCCTGGTACAATACGGGGGACATCAGAAGTGCCGGGTCCTTCTTCATGACCAAATAAGAGGGCCTTGATCACAGCATAAGAAATGACACAGCATGACCTGCACATAGGAATTATACAGTGCCATCTGTACAATGTGCATGGACAGCTTTTTGTACCAGATCTTTGTTTTTCTGGTGGCGGTGTACGGCTTCAGCACCTGATCTGAAAGATCTACCCCACCCATGTACTTATTATAAGCCAGGATGCAGTCCGGCTGGGGGGCAGTGGGGGTGGCACCTCGTACATGAGTGGGGGTGCTGGTGTCTTTATGAATTGTGGTCAAAATAAGGACATCCCTCTGGTCCTTATATTTGACCAACAGCATGTTCTCATGGCAGAGCCTTGATGTCTCCCTTTCTTAGTGGTTGAGTTATCGGGGTCCTAGCGAGGCCTCTCTGGTTTTTGCGTACAGCGCCGCATGCTACAGTACCCCTGGAAATGAGGGACTGGAAGAGTGGAATGCTGGGATAAAGGTTATCCACATACAGGAGGTAACCCTTATCCAGCAGCGGGTGCACCAGATCCCAGACAAGCTTCCCAGTGACTCCTAGGACAGGGGGGCATTCTGGGGGGATCATTTGTTTATCTTTTCCCTCATAAACCCTAAATCTGTGGGTGTACCCTGTGGTACTCTGGCACAGCTTGTACATTTTAATTCCATACCTTGCCCTCTTGCTGGGCAGGTTTTGGCGTATTCTTAGTCTTCCTTCCTCAAAAAACTTGGTGCTAAAGTGATCAATAACTGGCGTAATTTTGTGAAGACGGTCACATGACGGGTCGCTTTGAGGTGGGCACTGCCAATTGTCGCTGTAGTGTAAAAATGTTAGAATTGCCTCAAAGCGTGTGCGATTCATTACTGTGCGGTATATAGGAGTACTGCAGAAAATATCACAACTCCAATACTGCCTGATCCCAGGTTTTATTCACAATGCCCATATGTAGCACAAGACCCCAAAACTTCATCATTTCTACCGCACCTACAGGGGTCCACCTAGAAAATGATGATCTTGGGTTTTGTGCCAAAAACTGTTGGGGATACAAATCTGTTTGCACGACCATCAAATCCACAAGATCCTCAGAGAAAAAGACTTTGAAAAAATCAATTTCTGTGAAGCCTTCTGTCTCCAAATTAATTCCTGAACTTCCCACAAATTCAGGAATTTGAGGCTCATAATTATCAGGGGTGGGATCCATTCAGGGTCACTTGGGGGTTGGGGGACATCCTCAGCCGTTCTCCTGGGGCGCCTTCTGGAGGGCCCCTCATCACTGGATGAGGAGGAAGAGGAGGAGGAGAAATAGAGAGACGTGGCATCCTCTCCTTCTGAGTCAGTGTCGGAGGCAAGGAAGGCATAAGCCTCCTCTGCTGAATATGATCTTTGGGATGAATGGGCCGTATTTTATTGGGAGGGGTAGTGTATATGTTGTGTATAAACTTTATTCAAGGGAGTGTGTATGTTGTGATTCCACACGTGTATGGGAGCGAATTACACTATAGTTTTTATATTATACCAAAAAAAACCTGAACTATGACAAAAAATGAGCGCAGACCTGACCAGCAAAAGGTTACTGATCAGCGCTCAGATGTCGCAGCTCCTACAAAAAAACTGCAGTATAAAAAGTTACTGCAGTAAAAAAAAAGTACCAAAAAAGATACAACAAAAAAATGAGCAGATACTGATCAGCAAAATGTGGCCGATCAGCGCTCAGATGTCAGAGCACAGAATATAGCACAGACACTGAGCAGTAAAGTGTAGCGGCTGGCAGTTCACAGAACACACACAGGGAGATGCGACTGCTACAAAAATGACTAAAAGAAGGAAAAAAACTCTCCTACACCAAAAAACTGAACAGAGATACAATCAACAGTTCAGTGGTTACAGGGTGCACGCACAGCGCTGTTAGCGGACAGTAAAAAGAGCACAGAGGCTCAAAGTCGCCGCACGGACACAGGGAGGGGAGGGAAGGGTCCGGAACAGGGATTGGGACAGGGATCAAGACACTGCGACTGCTGTATGCAAAAAGATCACAAACAGCAGCTCAGCAATAGCTATGGAACGCACTCACAAACGCAACGGATTTCTAGCCAGACGGAGCACAGACGGGTATCACACACTGATCTGCGCGCCGTTCAGGACTAGAATGAAACGTGCAGATCAGTGTGCAGTAGTTTGAACCTCCCTCCACAGATCTGATTGGTTGGTCAGGACAGACCAACCAATCAGATCAATTAAAGAAGTGGCATGATGCCACCTTGTCATCAGGAAAGGGGAGGGGTGGAGGAGGTGGGGGGGGGTCATGAGGACCACGGGGAAAGATAGCTGGCAGCCATCTTGCTGTCAGCCATCTTGATCAATCTCCATTGATCCAGTAGTGACCGATTGATCGGATCCCTATCGGTCCCTGTCAGGGACAGCAGCCATCTCCTCTTGATCATTGTGTCTGTAGATCATTTGAATGCATGACGTAATAGTACTGCATATTGCGGGAACTCACCTCCCGACATGCAGTACTATTACGTCCAATGTCGGGAAGGGGTTAAGAGAACAACAAATCAAATGCACAAAATTTTTGCCATTATATAAACTACACCCCTTAACGTATGTGAAACAACTTTGCCAACATTTGTCGACCCATTGTTTTAGAGGGGATTCAGAATAATCAGATGACATTTTTAAATGTACAAATATTTTGGGTGTATTTGATTTAAAGAATAGAAAAATTCTCAGTGGCTAAAATACTTTAATGACCCACAAAGTTTCATCCACAATCTCTCAATATTGGAAACGTATATGTGGTGCTAACTGCTGTACGGGCACGCGCCGGTCCATTGAGGTGACGCTGCGCCATTCTGAGCAGTTTATGCATTCGCCCCTTTTATTGTCTATGGGTTTTTTGTTTTCCGCCTTGGTGATCCAATTGTGTAATTGACGCATCTTTAGAAAATGTCAATTAACATGACAAAACAACTGTACGTTACGAAACAAATAAAGGCTGCGAGTAATATTTTTCCAGCTAAACTTTTTAATTAACTTTTTTAATTTGTAACATAAAACAAAATGTAATGTTTATTATTCTACAATTGTTAAACAGAACCCAAAGACTAGCGTTTTATGAAGTAGTTTAGATGCTCCTTTTTTTGGGACCACGGCTAGTACATACTGATGTGCACCCCATGCATTTATACATTTTCATATAATAGCTTGTTATTGGCGTTTTTCCATTAAGTTTTGCTTTAAATAATCTGCAGATTTCCCTCATGGGCTACAGAATACATTTACACCTATGGAGGCTGGAGCCCCTCAGGCTAATTTGCATAAATGTAAATTGGAAAACACACAAACCAAAAACAAAAGTGGTCACACAACAGAATGTCATTTTGCAGGGATTTCAAGCACGGTTCCTGGTGGAAGATGTCCTCTAAATGATACGTAAAGCCTCAGAAAAACATAATTACAAACTACATTTTTAGAAAGGTTTCATGTAGAAAAAGAACATTGGGGGTCATTTACTAAGGGCCCGATTTGCGTTTTCCTGACGTGTTACCCGAATATTTCCGATTTGCGCCGATTTCCCCTGAATTGCCCTGGGACTTCGGCGCATGCGATCGGATTGTGGCGCATCGGCGCCGACATGCACGCGACGGAAATCGGGGGGCGTGGCCGAGCGAAAACCCGACGGATTCGGAAATACCACCACATTTAAAAAAAGAAATGTGTCGCTTGGGACGCGCTTACCTCCACTTGGTCCGGCTCGGTGAACTCCAGCGCGTTCAGATGCTTTTCAGCGCAGCAGCGCCACCTGGTGGACGGCGGAGGAACTACCTTGATGAATCCCGGCCGGACCCGAATCCACCGCAGAGAACGCGCCGCTGGATCGCGAATAGACCGGGTAAGTAAATCTGCCCCAATATGTTTAAATGAGTCGTAATTTCTTCATTTACTTTTTTCAAACAAAAAATCAAATAAAAAGGACATGAAAAACAAATGTAAGCAGCTGTGCGGCTATTACAGGGCATCATTTATCTCAAAAAGACATTTTACGTTTGAGGCGTTCAAGGGAACAAACAGAATTGTTTTGCTAAATCCCATCCTAATTGAATAGTTTTACGTAACCTGACAACGAAGGGTTAATAGGCGTGTGTGCAGGACGCTATAGACACAGTCCTAACATATTCCAATGTCTGTGTTATCTGTTGGGGGATATGAAGTGTTACACACATTACTTGTCTCCCTGTGTCCTTCCAGCACAAGGACCTGTGTCCTCATAGCGTCGTCTCACTGCGAGGAGATGATGGGGCAGGAGAGCGGAGGAAAGATTAGATACTGGAAGCGGACAATCACTGGCCGGGAGGCCGGCAACGCGCATCCGACTTATTATAGGAATAACAAAACTAAAAATGACACTATTACTACAGTACATAGTCCATAACTCCCGCCCACAGATGCACTTACACCTGTGCCACAATTGTGCACTACGACCCCGGTGTTTTACTTGGATTTCTTTCCGAACTGCTTTCACCCCATGAAATAATAAATGAGTTTTGCCCTCGATGCGCTCCATCACTTCAGGGCTTTTTCTGTCGGCTCGGTTGTTCTTGTTGTTGGTCGTCTCCTCTAGTGCTCCATTCACCAAGTATTGGAGGGAAATGTAAGGTAAGTATGTGGCTTGTGTCCTCGTCATTTATCTACAAATACAGAAAGGTAAGTGACCGTTAGAAGGCCGGTAATCCCCTGCATTAGTGTCCGCATTGTCCTCGCTGTCAGCACCTCTTCTGTTGTGGGATTCGTCTTCTGCGGATCTTCGGGCTTTGTCTGGACTTCTTGCTGCTGCTTTTCTGTGTGTGGAAAATATTATTTGGACAAAATCAGAATAAAAATGAATAATTACGAGCGTGTGACATTCTGAAACCAGGCAAGGACCAGGACTATAGTTTACTATTTGTCGTGCTGGCTACACTATGTCTGCTGCATTGCTTGTAACTGTCCGGTTTGTTTAACCCCTTAAGGACGGAGGGTTTTTCGGCTCATTTCTCGCTCTCCAACTTCAAAAATCCATAACTTTTTCATTTTTCCGTGTACAGACCTGTGTGAGGCTTATTTTGTGCGTAACAAATTTTACTTTCCCGTAATGTTATTTATTTTAACATGCCGTGTACTGCGAAGCTGAAAAAAATCCCAAATGTGGAAAAATTGAAAAAAACGTTCTTGTGGGCTCAGTTTTTACGACTTTCACTCTTCTAATAACTTTCTAATAACTTTTTCATACTTTGGCGCACGGAGATGTGTGAGGGGTCATTTTTTGCAAAATGAGGCAACGTTTTCATTTCTACATTTTGAGGTCTGTGCGACATTTCGGACATTTGGGCGCCATTTCCCGCCTCGGAGGTCACCGCCGGCCGTAACCGATTTTTATATTTTGATACATGGGGAATTTTGGGAGGCGGCGATACCTAAAATGTTTGTGGTTTTTACTGTTTATTATGTTTTATATCCATTCTAGGGAAAGGGGGGGTGATTTGAACTTTTAATATTTTATTAATTTTTTTTTATTTTTTTAAACTTTTTTTTTCCACTATTTTTTAGACCATCTAGGGTACATTAACCCTAGATGGTCAGATCGTTCCTACCATATACTGCAATACTTCTGTATAATACTTCTGTATCGCAGTATATGGCATTTTTGCAGGTCATACATTACAATGAGCCACTGGCTCATTGTAATGAATCTGCAGATGCCAGATAGTCTCGGGTCAAACAAAGACCCGAGGCTACCATGGTAACCGATCGCCGCCCCCCTGATGACGTTTGAGGCGCTGTGATCGCAAAAAAGATGGCGGCGCCCGTGCGCCGCCGTCTTTTAAACGCCGGCGGCGACTTTGCCGGCGGCGTTGAAAGGGTTAATAGCTGCAATCGGTGCAAGCACCGACCGCGGTTATTAGCGGTGGGAGTTTTATGCAATATGCCCTCTTCATACATCCCTTATACCTCTGCGCCGTAGAGCTACGACACAGAGCGTCAAGGGGTTAAGGTGTTAAAAGTGAAACATGACGATTTTCTTTGAGCGTGTAGTTTGTACTCAATCTGTACAATTTTTATGAAAATATTTAAAATCTTAAAGGGAACATGTCACCAACTTTTCCCATATACATGTAGTGACCTGTTCCTCTAGAGCTCTGAAGTTGATGACACTTCTTTAGCTGAAACATTGCTTCCCTGACATCAACATTATTCAAAGTTCTCTCGGTAAAAAATGCCATTAGAAAAGGCTTGTCTGGCCTGGCTGCTGCCTCACATCTACTCTGCTCCTATGCACCATCCATGCTGATGTTATCTAAGGTCCATTAGCCTCAGAACAATAACAAAATGTCTAACATGCGTACATCTAATCACATGAAATGAATGCATAGTACGTGGACATTTCCTTCTCTAATGAGACATGCCGAGATTTAATGTGATCAGATACATACATGGGGTAGCTGGTGCAGATGTAACAGGACCTAAGATTAAGTCATCCTTGTCACTTGCATGTTACAGCACAAGAATGTTACTGTGATCTCTCTCTCTCTCTCTGTGTTACAGACATCAGGATCTCACAGCTCTCTGAGCAGAAAATAAGGAATGAAGAGATTTTCTTACTCAGTGATCACTTACAGTGACTGAGTCACATCGTGTATCTATAAGAAACATCCTACAAATGTTAGATTTGTCCATTTGTCTCTTCTGATGGCTGCCGGGGTTTCTCTCTCACGAGCTTTAGGATCAGAGTTCCTCTTCTGCAGTTGTCTTGGACGATGTATTTTTCCAGATTTTCCAGACATGTGCTTGCTAAGGGCGGCCATTATTCTTGTATGTTTCCTCTCCATGCAGCTCAGAGCCACGAGCATCCACAGATCCAAGCATCTCTCTGATTCCTGGGCGTGTGAAGGGCTTTGACCGTTTTCGATCGGTTTTCTTTTTGGAATTACATTGTTGCTATAAATGCGAGTTAGGCCGTTTCAGCATTCGATGCTTTTTACAAAAATAAAGGAAGGCATTAGGCACAGGATAGGGAACAGATTGTATTACGTGACCAAAAAACCAAAAATGTTTATTAAATTGTCCTGTGTGAGAGGAAAAAAAATGATGCTGAATGCGCACATTGCTCATTGGCACTAGTCCAAATGGCATCAAACGTGACCTGCCGTGGCCAGACGTGGCTTGTAGAGTCTTGTTTGTAATGTAGAGTAATGTGAATGAATGGTGGTTGTACAGAATCATGGCAGAAGAACTACCGTATATATACTCGAGTATAAGCCGACCCGAGTATAAGCCGAGGCCCCTAATTTTACCAAAAAAACTGGGACTCAAGTATAAGCCGAGGGTGGGAAATGCATTGGTCACAGCCTCCCCAGTATATAGCCAGCCAGCCCCTGCCCCAGTGTATATAGCCTGCCAGCCCCTGCCCCAGTGTATATAGCCTGCCAGCCCCTGCCCCAGTGTATATAGCCTGCCAGCCCCTGCCCCAGTGTATATAGCCTGCCAGCCCCTGCCCCAGTGTATATAGCTTGCCAGCCCCTGCCCCAGTGTATATAGCCAGCCAGCCCCTGCCCCAGTGTATATAGCCAGCCAGCCCCTGCCCCAGTGTATATAGCCTGCCAGACCCTGCCCCAGTGTATATAGCCCCCCCCCCTTCCCCTTCACAACAATACCGGATGGATCGCACAGAAGATCTACAGGTGCCGCCAGAAAGGCGAGTTTTGATTTATTTATTTTTTTGACTCGAGTATAAGCCGAGTTTGGGTTTTTCAGCACATTTTTTGTGCTGAAAACTAGGCTTATACACGAGTATATAAGGTACTATATTTTACAGTCAATTTACTTCTCGTGCAATTTATTGTCATCATTTTTTTTTTTTTTTTTGTGTTGTTTAATTCATAATGTGCCAACACAGCTGAAAAGTCCATCATTCCCCAGCATTTGCTGCATACAAATAACGCATGGATAACGGAACATTGCACCACAACGCCAAACAACCCGAATGACGTGAAAATACATTTTGGGCAATTGGTTTGGCCACTGATAGGTAACAACTCACCTAAAGCTCAGACAAACCTCTGTTAAACGTTGAATAAAACATTTGGTAACCTAGCGGAGGGAGCGAGGTAAGTGGCGCCAGTGTAACTTCATTTTACCCGAATTGTAGTCCTTGTTTCTCAAAACATAACTTGAGTTTGGAGCATTACATCCGTCACTAGGTGACACCCTGGGCTTTAGTTACCTTATTGCGGATTTGGCCTATTTACTTACCTCGCCTTTGTTTCATTTTGTCGATAATTTTGTGCTTCTTATGTTGCTCTTGTTTCTGCTTTTTGCCTGTGGGAATTACATTTTGTGGGTTTTTTTTTTGCATCATGAAAAAAGTCATAATGTTGTGTTTTTTTAGCGTTTTTCTCAAATAAATATGCCTAGATGCCTTATTTACGTTCCGGGAGTGTATCTTACCATTGTACTGTTGTCAGTCTGTTTGCTTGGAGAGTCGTCGCTGATGTTTCGTCGTCTCGGTGTCTGGTTTGTTCTGGTTCTTTTGTTTCTCTAGTTCTGATTGGCCGGTTGTGTGAATTTGCAGATGCGCCTTTTAATTAGCTTTGAGGAAGTCTACTTGAGCGCAATATGTGTCCAATTGTGCGAATTTAAGCAAACTAAGGCCAATCAGCTGATGTGGTAAGTCATTCTAAAACTTTCCAAAGGCGACACAGGACACTGACCAATGTTGGTTTTGTATATTTGCCGTATACAAATTTCAAAGATAACTTTACAAATACAGACAAGGACGAAAAAGAGGTAAAAGCATTTTTAACGAAAATTAATCACTTGCAATAATGCACATCTCGCGTGGTTTTTTTTTGGGCAGATTTTCACTTTTTGTGGTTTTAAAAAAAAACCTTGTACACGATTAAATTTATAATAAATAAAGGAAGAATGCATGCACAACTCCAGCCCAAATCCCCTCTACAACATCATGCCCCCCCCCCCCCCCCACACACACACACACAGGCTATAAAATAGTTTATTATGCTCGGCCGCTGTTGTGCCATTTTGTACTGCACAATTTTTATTACATCAGACTAACATTTCAGAAATGATATAAACCGACTTATTGGCATTTCCATAAATCCGAACATACTGGATGTGAACCTATGACCCTTAGCACCACGAGCCTCCGAGCCATACACTCAGCCGCTACTAGGACTGACATTATAGAGGAGAAGACATACACCATAAACTGCATCATATGGAAGGATCTGTCTACAGGTAGAAGTTAGTGGAAGGAGAATAACTCAGGGACTTTGCATTTCGCTTATTAAAATATCCGTTTGCTTGACACGTTCCGGTTGGAATCCTAATTCGTAGATTGTGAGCTGCTCGTGAAATGTGGGTCTGGCTCAAATAAACAACAATGTTGTCAAAGAGGACCTGTCCCCCTAAAGTGCGCAGCTCCTAGTGCGTGATCAAACACCGCAGTGTTACAGTGACAGCGTTACCGGAAACCTCAGTTAACGCTCTCAAACGCTGCGGCGGGGTACAGTGTAATTGTCTGCCTCTTCCCCTGACTGCCCCGCCCGCTCCATAGGCTGCCAGTGACAGCGCCAGTCACCGGCCAGAGCCACGCCCCAACCCCGCCCCCTCATGAATAAAGCTGTCCGACAATTACACTGTACCCCACCGCAGTGTAACAGGTAACGTGCGATTCTTTTTATTTTTTTCTATTACGTTGTAAAAAATGCGTTTTCAGTCCGTTTACTAAAATCAGTCCAAAAAGCAGGCGTTTACCATCGACTGACAACACATGCTTAAAAATGGCCATAAACTAATCTGTGAGCCATCAGCCACTTAGCGTGTTGTTAAAAGTATTGCTTAGATTATATTTACACAAATGAATGAATGCATGTGATAGGTAACTCTCATAAGGAGCATCGTCTAGTTCTCCGACTACGCATTTACCCTGTGATCTGCCCCTGAGGCCCAAGTCTCTTGTTACCAATGGAGGTAAAGCGCTATGTTTGAGCGCACACTAAGGGCTACTTCACAGTCACATGGCTGCGCAAATGCTCAACTTCATTTTTGTCAAACATTTTTTATTCCCTCCATTTTGATTGTTTCCTCAAATAATAAAGGAAGGCAGAACTTTGTTCTAAATTTAAAAAAAAAAGAGAATTGTCGAAATAATCTAATCTAGTCCAAATCTACTGTTTATCTGTGACATATAGTCTACTCCTAAATCACGCTAACAAGAATCTTATGTATGTATTTTCTTTTCAAAAATAGATATTTTCTTCACATTTGTAAAACAATGGAGCCAGTCTTGCTTTTGTTTTTTTGGGTTAATAATAAGAAGGAAGCTTTAACCCCTTAAGGACGCAGGTTTTTTCGGCTCATTTCTCGCTCTCCAACTTCAAAAATCCATAACTTTTTCATTTTCCCGTGTATAGACCTGTGTGAGGGCTTATTTTGTGCGTAACAAATTTTACTTTCCCGTAATGTCATTTATTTTAACATGCCGTGTACTGCGAAGCTGAAAAAAAATTCCAAATGTGGAAAAATTGAAAAATTTGTGGGCTCAGTTTTTTCAACTTTCGACTTTGACTGTGCACTCAAAATAACACGTCAGCTTTATTCTTTGGTTCGGTGCGATCGCGGTGATACCAAATTTATACAGGTTTTATTGTGTTTTAATACATTTTCAAAAATTAAACGAATGTGTACAAAAAAGAAAAAAATGTTTGCCATCTTCTGACGCGAATAACTTTTTCATACTTTGGCGCACGGAGATGTGTGAGGGGTCATTTTTTTCAAAATGAGCCGACGTTTTCATTGCTACCATTCTGAGGTCTGTGCGACATTTTGATCATTTTTTATTTCATTTTTTATGTTATGTAAAAAGGTGTAAAAGCCGCATTTCGGACATTTGATACCTAATATGTTTGTGATTTTTACTGGTTATTATGTTTTATATCCGTTCTAGGGAAAGGGGGGTGATTTGAACTTTTAATATTTTATTAATTTTTTTTATTTTTTAAACTTTTTTTTCACTATTTTTTAGACCATCTAGGGTACATTAACCCTAGATGGTCAGATCGCTGCTACCATATACTGCAATACTTCTGTATAATACTTCTGTATTGCAATATATGGCATTTTTGCAGCACATTCATTACAATGAGCCACTGGCACGACTAAGAAAAACACAGACATTTTGAATGAGGGCAAAATTTTCACATTTTGAAGACCAAGAATTCCAACATATGTGTAGATTATCGAAAATGGCTGCTATGGAGTTGTATGAGCAAATTAGAGCGAGACTCCGGACAAGCACTAAACGTTCCGAGCCAATCCCGGGAATGCTCAAACTCATTTCTGCTTTACATTATCCAGCAACAGGCCGTCTCCAATATTGTACAGCAGCCAGATTTGGCCTTTTGTCGGATCCTGAAACAAGTAGTGGAGGCTCTTCTCTCTGTAATGCATCAGCACATCATTTTTCCACTTTCAAGGGAAGAGCAGAAGAAACACAAGGCTGCTTCTTATGGCTACGGAGGAATGCCTGATGTAATCGGCTTATTGATTGCACTCATATTGCCTTAATACCACCCGCGCTCCATGAAAGAATGTATAGGAATCGTAAAATGTTCCATTCCATTAATGTGCAAGTGACCTGCGGCCAAGGCAAAATATTATTGATGTTGTTGCCAAATTTCCAGGATGTAGTCACGCTGCCTATATACTAGAGCAGAGCCCGCTGGCCACCGTTTCCAAAAAGGAGATTTTGATGGATGTATACTTTTAGGTAAGTTTTTTTTTAGAAACTTTAACATTTTGGTGTGTGTGTACAAATTGTATCGCACAACGAAAATCAGAAAAACGTAATTTTAGTAAACAAAAATATAGTAAACATGAAAACATTTCATAACCCGTAAAATGACACAGGTCACAGGTCACATATAGCATAGGTATTGAAACGTGGATGTGTTGTGTGACACAAACATTAGTTATTTACAAAAAAGGTCCCTGGGGACCTCACTGAGACCCATATAGCACAGCATACAAGTACAGCGGCTTCACAGGCAAAGAGAGTTTGATGTTTCCCTTTATTTGTACATAGTTTGTATTTGTTTAGGAGAATATCACTCTCTTATTTTACCCTTTGACCTTTGGTTATCTCCATTTCAAATGAAAAGAAAAAAATTCGTAAATTTGCATAAAACTGTGGACGTTTATAGAGACTTACTGGGATTTCACTCAGAATTGCTACATCCATTTGATTATTTTAAAGTTTTTAAGGAAAATACTCTGCTGATTTGTATTAACTCCTTAATGACGCAGCCTATTTGCAAGTTAAAGCTCAGACCTTTTTTTAAAAATGTGACCAGTGTCTCTTCCTGTGGTAATAACTTTTGAACAATTTAAGATATCTCTGTGATTTTGAGATTGTTTTCTCGTGAGACATTGTAGTTTATGTTAGTAGTGTAATTTTGGTGATCAGTTTCTTTTTGGGGGGGGTAAAAATTCAATAATTTAGGAAAAATTTGAAAAAAAATTACAATTTTCAAAGTTTCAAATATTCAACTCTTTAGACAAAAAGTGATACCACAATTTTTTTTTTGTAGAAACCTTTTGCCATTGGTCTTCTTTTTATTTCCATCATTTCTTTTATGTTTCCATTTTTTTTACGGATCTGAGAAGGTTTCAGGTTTTAGCAGCAACTTCTCAGATTTTCAAGAGATTTGAAAAATGCGAAATTTTTGGTGACCAATTCAGTTTTAAAGTGTCCTACAAAGGCTCATGTACTATACACCCCCACAAGTAACACCATTTTATGAACCTAACATTTCAACCTATTCAAATCAGCATTTGAGAAGTCTTTTAACCCCTTAATTCTTTATGTGGAAGCAAACAAAAATGGATTGAAAATTTTGAAATTTCAATTTTTAAATAAGATTATTCTCATTTAGCCCTAAAATAGACACATTCAGAAGGAATTTGAGGTAAATATACATCCCAAAATGTTTGCCCTGCTTCTTCTGAGTACGGTAATACCAGATATGTGGATGTCAGCTGCTGTTTCCCCGCACAGCGATGTCCAGAACAGAGTTCGCGCTACTGGAGTTTTGGTGGCCAATTTGGCTACAAATGTTTTGTGGTGCCACAGTGTAATTGAAGCGCCCCTGAAGTACCAGTGCAATAGAAAACCTCCGAAGGTGTCACCATTTAGGAAACCAAACCCCTCAAAGAATTTATCTGGGGGTGAGGTGAACATTTTAACCCCCAACATGCTGGTCAAAATTTAATGCAATGTAAATGGTGCAGAGCAAAAATGTCTTTTTTATTTAAAAAATGTCATTTTAGTGCCTAACATACTGTGCCCAACCCGTGCCACTTTAGAAAAACACCCCAAAAATCATTCTGCGGGTTGTCCCGAATACGACAATGCCCCACATGTGCCAATAATTCACAGACTGGGCACACAGCGGGGTTGAGAAGGGAAGGAGCTATATTTTGCTTTTGGCGCACCGTTTTCACACGTTTGGATTTAGGGTGCCATGCCATGTTGGCAGGGCCCGTGAGGTGCCCCCGAGAAATTATACCATTTTGGAAAGTAGACCCCTCAAAGAATTTATCTGGGGGTGTGCTGAGCATTTTAACCCCTAACATGCTGGTCAAAATGTATTGCAATGTAAATGGTGCACAGTAAAAATTGTGTTTTTATCTAAAAAATGTCATTTTAGTGCCTAATATATTGTGCCCAACTTATGCCACTATAGACAAATACCCCAATAATCATTCTGTGGGTTGTCCCGAGTATGGCAATGCCCCACATGTGCCAATAATTCACAGGCTGGGCACAAAGCAGGGCTGAGGAGGGAAGGAGCGAAATTTTGCTTTTGGAGCACCCTTGTTACTAGACTGGTGTTGGGGGGGGGGGGGGGCGTCACCAGAGTCCCTCTGGCCTCTAGCTTCACAGGCTATTAC
Source organism: Engystomops pustulosus (assembly GCF_040894005.1). Lineage (NCBI taxonomy): Eukaryota > Metazoa > Chordata > Amphibia > Anura > Leptodactylidae > Engystomops > Engystomops pustulosus. The sequence goes on from NC_092417.1 coordinate 4,852,795, forward strand.
ACGCCTCCCCCCCCTCCCTCAGCACTTCCTACATGCCCACCACTTGATTAACATATTGCTTCCTCCTGTTGATCTCAACCCTCCTCTTGTGAGGAGGAATGTATTGAGCAGTACATCCCTGAAGCAACCAGAAACATATAGATACTGGGGGTCATTTACTAAGGGCCCGATTCGCGTTTTCCCGACGTGTTACCCGAATATTTCCGATCTGCGCCGATTGTACCTGAATTGCCCCGGGATTGTGGCGCACGCGATCGGATTGTGGCGCATCGGCGCCGGCATGCGCGCGATGGAAATCGGGGGGCGTGGCCGAACGAAAACCCGACGTATTCGGAAAAACCGCCGCATTTAAAAACCGAAAAAGTGTCGCTTGGGGAGCGCTTACCTTCACCTGGTCCGAGGTGGTGCATTCCGGCGCGATGAGATGAATTTCAGCGCAGCAGCGCCACCTGGTGGACGGCGGAGGAACTACCTTCTTAAATCCCGGCCGGACCCGAATCCAGAGCAGAGAACGCGCCGCTGGATCGCGAATGGGCCGGGTAAGTAAATTTGCCCCACTGTGTTGTTGTAAGAGATTGAACGAAAGGCGGAATGACGTTGGCTGGAGACAGCATTGCAAATCAAATTGTGTTCATGTAAGAAATGCTCCTGGGGAGCGTGTAATAGCCTTTGAAGCTGGAGCCTGGAGAGGCTCTGGTGATGCCCCCCAAAGCATTTTGATTTGTATATTTTTAAAAGTTAATTTTGCGCTGATGGAAGATTTAAAAAAAAAAATCCAAATTTAAGCCTACATTTTGGGCTCTCCTAAATGTGCACCCTTCCTAGCACACTCACAAAAAAATAAATAAAAATGTATTCTACTCTTTCAACCTAATTGTTAATGGAAAAAATTAATAATGTGGGACTGTGTGATAAATTTCAATACACGGGTGTATGCACAGGCCAGGTTTGGAAGGACAAGAGGGGCAGTAATATCGCGACTCTCTTCGCCTTCCTTGTTTGCTACAGACCCGACACCTTTTTTTGGGGGGTTTAAGAGTCATTGTTGAAGGGATGGGCTGTAATGTCTCTCGACAAGCCGTCGCACATCCTCTGACTCATGAACTGGCCTCTGCTCTGCACTTTGAAAGATGACATCTCCGATCACCTTTTCCTGAAATTCCAGAAATGTTGCATGTCCTCCAGATTTTGTAAATAGGACGAATGCATTGTGCATCGCTAGTTGGATGAGGTATATTGCAACTTTCTTGTACCATGATCTGGTTTTTCTTGGTCACATAAATCTACACCACCCATAAACTTGTTGTAATGAAGCGCACAGACAGGCTTTCTCTTTTCTACTGAGGCCCCACGTTCTTTGACCACTTGTGTTATACTTCCATGGATTGTGCTTAGCATGTACACATCCCTGCCGTCGCGGAATTTTACAGCCAGAACTTCTTCATTATGAAAAGCACATGACTCCCCTTTTGGTATCCTTTTGTCTACAAGTTGATGGGGAAATCCCTTGCGATTTCTACGTATTGTGCCACAGGCCCCAGTGCGGGCATCATGCGGGGCTATAAATAATGGCACACTGGTGTAAAAGTTGTCCATATATATATGATAGCCCTTATGTAGGAAAGGACTTAATAAATCCCACACTATCTTTCCAGAGGTGTTAATATTGGGAGGGCACCCTGCAGGAGACATTGATGGTCCTTTCCTTCGTAGATTCTGAAGGCCGTAGTGTATCCTGTGCTGCTGTCACACAATTTATATCTTTTTATTCCATACTTGGAACTTTTGGTGGGTACGAACTGGCGAAATGATAAACGGCCTTTATAGTTCATTAGCGTCTCATCAACTGACAAATTTTGTTCTGGGGTATAGGCTGCCAAAAAAAATCATTTAGGAAATTTAGTAAAGGGCGTAATTTGTACAAGCGATCGTGACTACTGCTGGTAGTGGGGGGAGTCTGCATGTTGTCATTTATGTGGAAAAATCTCATGAGAACCTCATATCTAGAGCGTGACATAATGCCAGACAAAATGGGAGTGGCGTGTATAGGATTTGAAGCCCAATATGATCGGATGGAGGGGTTTTTTTATGATTCCCATGTTGAGGGTGAGGCCAAGAAATGTTTTGATTTCTTCGGCAGTAGTTGGAGTCCATATTCTGGCAGAGCAAGATGAGGGTTGATTTTCTATATACTGCCTGGCATACAAATTAGTTTGTTGGACAATATGTTCCACAACTTGGTCAGTATTAAAAATGTGAAAGAAATTTCGAGGTGTAAAATTACTGACACTACAGTTTACTCCAGGAGTAGCAATAAAGTCATTCAGAATTGGAATAAATGACATTGCGGGCGCCCACACTAAGTTGGTTTGGGTGGGTTCTGCCATTTCAGGGACTGCAGTTGATGTGACAACTGCGGCGGTAGCTACACTACTAGTACTGGGTCCAATGTCACATGAAATATTTGAAGCAGTACTTTCATTATCACTTTCCAGTAATAATTCTGCATCAGAGGCTGTATCTGTGTCTGAGCAGAGAATGTATGCTTCCTGCACTGTGTATTTCTTGGCAGCCATTGTAAAACAGTCAACTGCGAAACACTGTTTCTTCCGCCCAAAATGTTTTTTTAAGTTTTTAACAAAGAACATTTTTTTTTTTTTCTTCTTTGGCCCCCGTTTTTTTTAGTACTGACCCCCAACTAACTAAACCCAAACCCAGATCCGAAAGTAAATGCTGCTAAACAGCAAACTTTTTCCTCCCGCTTGTAAAGATTTCTTTATATAGCTTTCTCTCTCTCTCTCTCTGTGTATATATATTATATAAAATTAATAATGTGAAGAAGAAAAAAGAACAGTTTTTATGTGTGAGGGACAGAAGAATTTATGAGGGAACACTGAAATGTATGTATCTGTTTCTCTGCACAGCTGTAACAGAGTGGTGAGGAACAGATACAGATGTTCATTTATTTCACTTTGGTGACCATTGTGATTGGACATCACATGATCACCTGACCAGGAACCAATACTATTGGCTCCTGATCACATTCTAAGAACGTAAGATGTTGCTACCAGCTCGTTCTTAGAAAAGGAGCTGTCACTGTTTTGCTCCCTGACAGCTCCTGTAGATAGGAATACCATGTGACCGCTGTGACAGGGCATCACAGCGATCACATGCCCAGGAGGCCGTCAATATGCGCCGTGATCCCCGCACTAGGAACCGGAGGAAAGGTATGTACCGGTTCCTAGAGCAGGAGAGAGCTACAGCAGGAACAGACCGTCTTTTAAGCAGCGACGTCTTTCGGCGTCGCTGCAGACTTAGTAACTGCGCCGCCCGCCGTCTAAAGACAGTCGGCATAGAGTTAATTAAATTTGTAGTTAAATTTAATAATTGTTAAATAATGTTTAAGATTTGCAAAACATGATGACGCACCTAATTTTGTTTTACAAATTATATTTTAAAGGTGATAATGGGTACAGCCTTAAGAAACGGCTAATGACCCCATTCATGCATCCACAAACCAGGCCGGAGGGAAAATATAATACTGCGCACAGAGAAACAAGATCGCAAATAGAACGATTATTTGGAATGATCAAAAGCCGATTTCGTTGCTTGGACCATACAGGAGGAGCATTTCTGTACCGACCCGAATTTGTGTGCAAAATTACAATGGTTTGTGCAATTCTAAATAACATTGCAATGAAACCTCATGTGACAGTGGACGTAGCACCTGATCTCCGTGAAGAAGCAGCTCCTCAGGGGGATGGAACATCTAACCAGTCCCTGGATGGACAGCAACTGCGCAAGCAGCAAGCACAGGTGTGATGGGTTTTCCCTAATATCTATGTGTTAGCTGTCCAAATGATATTTTTGGGTTTCATTAATGTAATCTTTGACATTTAAAGTCTTGAAGTTAATGTGAATTTACCCTAAAAAAAAAAAAAATTGACAAAAAAACACAAAAACAAAATGACAAATATCTGTTCTGTTGTGTTATATATTTTATTTTTCCAAAAATTGTTAATGCTGACAAATTAACAATGCGGAAATGTAATTAAAAAGCAAAAAAAAAACCAAAGCCTTTCTTAGGGGTCTTCATTTCTGAAAACATTTTCTGGATGCATACATCAAAATGAATGACTTGATGCAATGACTATAACATGCGAAGATAATGTGATAAAATACATGGCTGGGATTGCTTCCTATGGGCAGCACAGGCTTATGCACACATCTACAATGTGCCAACATTGCAGGATCCAGCAGCAACATTTTCAGCGCAGCTTCAAGGACATCTCCCACCATGATGTAAGTCTGGATGCTAATGAGCCTGTTGACGACGTGTTGACGAGAGCATTCATCTACACGTATGTTATCTGGAGCCCCTCCGGCTCATATGCACACAGTCCTTCATCCATGATGGAAGACGGCCTATAAGGAAATGTTCACTACAATGACAGATGGCAGTCACACCATACAACACAAAATTCACCCACATAAGTGCGAAATTCTATTCCAGGCAGAAATGTCTGTGACCAAAAACTATTGACTAACATGAAACACATAAATAAGGCAAATTCTGAAGATCATGTAATCACACATTATTTGGCTAGAGATAGATTTACATTACACCAAGTCACAATAAAGAAAGGTCTAAGTACAAATGTTACATCACTGACAATTAAGTCATGTAACCAATGTAATCCATTGCTGTGGCCACAAAATAACAATTTCCACACAATTCATTTCAGCTAAGTTCTACTTACATTCATCTCCTATGTCTCTTACTTGTGCTGACGAAACATTAAATAATTATTTTAATAAAAAAAAAAAAGGAGCTGGAAACGACCTTTGAGGCATCACTTAATAATGTTACGCCATCCGTTATGCCAATGTAGAGAGCGATCCGTTATCCATATTGATAAGTGATGAAAAGTACTGGAGGCCATGGCAAAAAAGCGATAATGGCTGCCGGCTAAAGGCAACATAACGGATGACATCAGAATACAAATGAGGGGACTGCGATTGGAAAGTTATACGTTAAACGCCGCTAAAGCTTATATATTTACTTGTAATGTATTTTATGGACAGAATGTTAGAATTGAGATAATGAAGGGACATTTTTGAACCTTGGTTTATTAAATAGTAAAAATATAAACAATATTTAAAAAAAAGGACATTGGTGTGTAAGGTTAAAAATACATATACATACTATAAACCTAGAGCAGAATCCAAATTAAACAAATTGTTAGGACATGCATTGTTACCCTTGGCAGAATTTATTAATTGAGACAAAAAAATAATTAAATAAAAGGATAGTCACAAACAAACATATTGGGGCAGATTTACTTACCCCGTCCGTTCGCGATCCAGCGGCGCGTTCTCTGCGGTGGATTCGGGTCCGGCCGGGATTCATCAAGGTAGTTCCTCCGATGTCCACCAGGTGGCGCTGCTGCGCTGAAAAGCTTCTAAACGCACTCGAGTTCACCGGGCCGGACCAAGTGAAGGTAAGCGCGTCCCAAGCGACACATTTCTTTTTTAAAATGCAGCGTTTTTTCCGAATCCGTCGGGTTTTTCGCTCAACCACGCCCCCCGATTTCCGTCACGTGCATGCCGGCGCCGATGCGCCACAATCCGATCGCGTGCGCCAAAATCCCGGGGCAATACAGGGAAAATCGCCACAAATCGGAAATATTCGGGTAACACGCGGGGAAAACGCGAATCGGGCCCTTAGTAAATGACCCCCATTACCATGTGTGCTGAAACTAAGCAGGAATTTTTTTTTTTTTTGTATTACAAAGCAAACAAATGACTTACTTTTTCAATGAGTATTTTTTTCTCATGCACAGTGAAATGTTTGTGCTTTCCAGGAGCAAAATTATGCGCAGGGTCGGATTCATCACTTAATGGTGAATTTGGAGGTTCTTCTGATGGCAACATTGGAAGTTTGCTGGATAAAACACTTTGTTGGCTGTTATTTTCAGGTAATGCTGGTGCCGAGTTTACAGGTTCATTTTGCAAATCAAACTTTTGCCTCAAAAATTGCCCAAACAGTGAGGTTAGTCTTTCTAGCTCACATCTCTCCATCTTGATTCCTCCTGGACGTTAGCCTACAAGCAGACTCCTCTTGTTGCCTTAAATACTTTGCCAAGTGAAAAACCTGTGTTTAATTTCTCCTGATTTTTCATTGCTAAACTAAGAAGTCGCAGATAAATCCAAATTTGCGACATTATAAAAGAGCAAACACAAAAAAAAGCGACAAATATTGAAAAAAACGCAAAAAATGAAGCCCAAGAAATAGAGACATGCACAAAAGAACATAGAACCACATTGTGAATTTATGCCAAAAAAATAGAACAGAGATTTCACATAGACAAGAAAAAAATGATAAATAACCCCCCATGAGCCTATAGAAATGGAAGAACTATCATAATGGGCCAGCAGGGGTCACTGATACTTCATATGTGTCTGTGATAACCAATTTATTATTCGCAGCATTGTAGCAATGTGTGTCTGTATGATGAACAACTCATGTCTGTAGACACCAGGTAACAACCTGACCTGCGTCTACAATAGTGCCTAGCTATGACAAGGCCAGAAGCACAGAATTAATAGGTTTATCCCTTCAGGGAGACGACGTGTTGATCAGTGAACCGTTGCTGATGGGTACGTTATGAGTCCTTATCTAGAAATTGCCAGCTAATGAGAGTAATTTGCCAAGTTTAGCGCATGTTAGCACTGAATTCGCTGATCAACTAGTATTGTGCAGCACTCGTTGGGTCTAATATAGTTGGACTAGTGGGAATTTGTCCCTATGATCCGCATGTGCTAATATTTAGTACACTATTCGGCTGATTTACAGGATATATTAGTCCTGAAGTGCATGCTGCTAGGATGACTGAACAGGCCACATCATTATCCCCGCTAAATAACAGAAACCATTATAGCCTCCCCGACATGTTTCACCAAGAGTGGCGTCCTCAGGGGTGCCGGGGCTATATCTAAGTATGGAAACGACCAGTCAGCGTTTTAAAGACTCGATTTGTGTCATCAATGCCGATCGACCAATGCCGTATTGGCCATCCGAAGGACATAACAAAACAGGTCCAATGGGTGTCCATTCAAAAGAAATAGAAGGATCTCATTGGAACTGACGGACTATTACCTCAAATCACGGCGCAGCGCTTGCGGGGAAAACTCAAAGTTGCGCATGCGCATGGACTTGATCGGAACAGTGAGATTGCGGCTGCGCAGGGACTTGTAATCCGCGTCTCTCTCCAGAGTCGCATAGAGTCCTCATTGTTATCAACCTATAGATGAGCGGTAAGTATATGAAAATACGACCCTGTAGTCCTAAGTGGACACAGGTGAACGTTCATCAGGTCTACTGTCAGCTATATGTATAAACATTAGTTAGCAAACCGGACTCAGGAGGAAATTATAATCGGAAATGAGTCACATTTATTGTGTGGGTTCCCATATAAGTCATAAATACATTATTATACTGTATCGTCATACTGGCAGAAGAGCTACCAGAGCCAAATAGCATGCTCAGCGACCAGCAAGGAAAAATGAGGTCAGTATAAATAATGTGGAAACATTCAGGACCAAGTGTTGTCTGCTTCTTACACTAATGTCATGTCGGTACAGCACGTTGGTCTGTTCCATAAGACGGATGGACTTAAACACCAAAATAAACACCAAATTAATATGCAATAGTAATTAACTGCAACTTTAAAGATAGTTTTGAACTTCTGACTTGTGCTCAATTGTGTCCAGGTGGACAGGACTGTAATATATCAAAATTGTTACTAGGGGGAGGGGGATGAATAAACCCACCAAAAAGCAAGTGGTATTTACAGAAGGAGGTACTTGGTCCTATCAAAGAGAAGTATGTCTGAAGTAAACGATAGTAAGAACGATGCCACCACTAGTTTTAGAGGAAAGCTGAGAAAGTGAACCCTTCGTTTAGTCTTAACTTAAGTTTGGACTTAAGGAGTTCAAACGATCGATCCAGTAGGAGAAGACGTTTGTCTAAGTTATCTCTGCGGGGACCCGGCTTCACTTGATCTATTGCCCAAAATTTAAGGTGGTTCTTGTTGCCTTGGTGTACCAGTTTGATATGTCTAGCCAGGGTGGTAGCTTTATTTGCTTGAACTGTGCTCAGGTGTGCGGATATTCTCCTCCTCAGCTCCTGTGTTGTCTTGCCCACATATATTTTTGGGCAGGCACCACTCCTGTGCTCTTACATTTCAAAAATGTATTTATCACAAAGATTTTCCCATTGGTTGTAAATTGCTTGGTCTTAGTCATATATTTGCAGAAACTGCAATCGCCACAGGGAAAAGATCCCATGGTAGGTGATAACCATGTCCTCCGTCTGGAGCTGGCATTTGAGAAATGGCTATGAACCAGTTTGTCCCTGAGATTTGGGCCACAGCGAAAGCTGATGCTGGGATGTTTGCTCAGAACTTTTGTCAAGTGGTCATCCGCCTGAAGGAGAGGCCAATATCTTTTCAAGATGTCCAAAACATCATCCGTGTGTGCATCATAGGTGCCAATGCATCTGATGCAATGAGTATCCTTGCGGGTTTGATCATCTTTAGAGATAAGAATATCTTTGTTGGTCGTTTTCGCCCTCTGATAGGCCCTTATGGGTATCTGATAGGCCCTTATGGGTATCTGATAGGCCCTTATGGGTATCTGATAGGCCCTTATGGGTATCTGATAGGCCCTTATGGGTATCTGACAGGCCCTCTTTAGAGTCCGTTAAGAGTATCCCTTTGCCACAAAACGGCCGAATAGGAGTTTACTTTCCAACTCAAAGTGTGCGTCATTCGAACAGTTACACCTGGCACGAAGATATTGGCCAACCGGTATGCCACGTTTTAGCGCCTGAGGGTGCCAACCCTGTTAGCTGCGGTTGATGTTCGTAAGATAGTGGTGTTAATATTTCCCTGTGGGTCAATATTTACTGTAAGGTCTAAAAAGTAAATGTGAGAATTGTGAAATTCTGGAGTGAACCTCATACCGATCTCATTGTGATTCAGGATTTTAACAAAGTTGATGAAAATGTCCTCATCCCCCTCCCAAAGGATGAGGACATCATCTATATATCTCCCCAAAAGAGTATGGGGCATATTTACTTACCCGGTCCTGTCGCGATCCAGCGGCGCATTCTCCGACGAGGATTCGGGTCTTCCTGCGATTCACTATGGTCATGCACCCGATGTCCACAGGTGTCACTGCTGCGCCCAGGTCCACCGAGGTCCGTCGGAGTTCACCAACCTATTCCTGGTGCATATGAGTGATTGATTTTGTGACACAATTCGTTTTTTAAATTCTGTGGTTTTTACGTATCCGTTGGGTTTTCCGACGGCCACGCCCCCGATTTCTGTCGCGTGAAAGCTGGTTGCGTGCGCCAAAATCCCAGCGGAATTTGGCAGAAAACGGAAAAAGTTGGGAAACCCCACGAAAGTGCGACCGCGGAGCCCTTAGTAAGTGAGCCCCAGTGTGTTCAGTATACATGGTGTTGGCTTCATTGAAAACAAATTCTGCTTCCCACCAACCTAAAAATAGGTTTGTGTATGTGGGTGCACAAGTGGTGCCCATGGCGGTGCCCTTCACCTGATGGTAAAAGGTACCGCCAAACAAAATATTATTGTGAGTGAGGAGGACTCTAATAGCGTGAGAGTGAAGTGGTTGTGACCTGAGAATTGTGTACCTTTAGTGTACAGAAACCGTTTTCTTTTTCACCAGGAGACGACATAAAAAGACAAAGGAAACACAAGTCGCTGTACAAAAAGAAGGTAGAACCTTCGAAACGCGTCCAGCGAGCGCGACTTGTTTGTCACATGTGATCACTGGTGCACACTGCACTACTCCATAATCCAGGACTAAGAGATCAATACGAGGTAAAAAACGACACCTCTGGTACCAACTGAGGAAACTATGTGACATATAGATATATTGCGGGAGCCAAGTCTTTAAGAAAGCGGAGCTCTGGAGCGACATAAAAATTATTTGGGTTCCACGCATGTGCGGTGAAAAAATAGGATGCCGAGGCGAACACACACAAGTCCAGTGTGGAAGGAGAAGCTGCGCACCTTCAGCAATGCTGCATTTTTAAACAGGCATCGGTGAGAATGGAACTAAGTAATCAATAGATATGACCTGGAAGTGGGGAATGAGAGGAGCTAGGGATGGCGAGCCGAGCCCCCTGGGGGGTGGGCACACGCTTAGGACTCGCGATTATCTGTGAGTGGTAAGACTAAGTGGTGTTATATTATATAAATATTGGGGAAAGACTCATTAGTTATACGCCCCCTAAGGAAGCGGAAGCAATGCGAAGCGCGTGTTCGGGTGATTTGACCACGGCTCGGAGCCAGCGGCATCAAATGGGTATGTGCAATAATATGTTGACTAAGACACTACAATTGTTTCTATAGATATGGACACTGGTCCTCTATCACTTTTGCTGCCCTTGTTGGTGAATGCAGGTAACTCCCATCTGTAATATGTAGATGCACTATGCACTTAGATAAAGTAAAAAGATACTCCTGGTGGTTTCCTTTAGCCGGTTGGCAATACAGCTAGTTGGATGTACTGTTCATGATGTATGGCTTTTTTAATGAAATTATTTAAATAAAAATTGCTGGGTCATATAGCTTTGCGTGTTCTGGGTTTGCATCCAAATGTTTGTAATAATGTTCTGATCACATGATCACGAGGAGGAGTTTTCTCACCATGTGACCATGGCGGAGGGACTTTATAAATGGGATATAAGGTTTGCATCCTTAGACCATGAATAAGGCGTACAGCCGAAACACGTAGGTCATGTCTACTATGTGGAGGATCTCGTACTCTCAACACATACCAATAAAGAAGAATTGTATTTTACTTTTTACCTGTTCTATGTCCATCTCTACACACACGTGTGTCAGGATCTCCTATTTTTGTATCACAGTCTGCCCTTTCTAGTTCAGGGAGGTCAATGTGCACCTCTGATGGTGTGGACTGAAATCTGGCGTTCCGGGTGAGCTGGACACTCTCTCTTTTTTCTATCTTCTCCATCTTGCTCTGATTTACAGAGTACAACAAGGTGGAAACGTAATATCGTTGGGAAGTGTCGCGTGTTTGACACCATGGGGCAAATTTACTTACCTGGTCCTGTCGCGATCCCTGATTCAGATGGTCCGACGAAGATGAAGTCCGGCGCGATTCATGAAGCTCATGCGTCCAATTTCCTGCATCCTTTGCTTCCCCGCAGAGGTCCCCGGAGTTCACCTTCTTCCCGGTGCTTGTAAGTGCGTCTGGCGACTCTGAATGTTAAATCTTGTGCGTTGTCCGAATCCTTCGGGCTGTCCAACAGCGCCGATGCACCAAAATCCGATCGCGTGCGCCAAAGTCCCCTGTTAAATGCGGCACAAAACGGAAATCGTCGGGAAACCCAATGAAAATGCGCTCTGCAGACACTTAGTAAATGAGCCCCGATGTCTCATGTAAGCTGCCATTATACAGTGGTCCGTCTCATTTTGTTAGCATAACCCTGCGATTGGGGCATTCATGACACTAGTCATGTGCAACCTGTATTAGCCCAGGAAAGAGATACATAGGTCCTTGCAGTCTCGTGAATCTGGTAACAGACACCATAGTAAACAAAAGCACGGTTTATGCGATGTCTGGGGTTTTTCCAGTAGCCAATTCTGGAGAATACATCTCTTTGCCACTAGCAAAATGACATGTGGGAGTCTAAGCTCTTCCTCATTCCCGAGTATATTGTGAAATAACCAGGCTAGTGGTAAGAGTTGTAATTTTATAAGCCAACCCTTTCCAATGTATTGGCCCTTTATCTCTGGGCATTCCCAAATCCCATGCCAAGGTCTGTGCTAGGTTGTCTGCATTTGGGGCGCGCTGTGAGGCGTTCCGGGTGTGCTTGGGACAGGGGAAAGTTAAACCTAAGATTGCCCAATGCATGAGCTTAAAATACGTCTCCCTGCAATTTTCGTTGTTAATCACCTGTCTAACTATCTCCCACCCTCTCAAGATTAAAGCTTGTGTGTTTGGGACTCCCCTACGGGACTCGGCCTCTTTTGGCCTTTAGGACGCGGCCCCATTTTTCAGATCTGCCCCGTGTCACTATAAGTGGTTATAGCGTGGGAACGCTGTGAGATATCCGGGGGATTTTGAGATTGTTTTCTCGTGACACATTGTACTTCAAATTAGTTTAAAAATTTGGATGAAATCTTTTGTGTTTAGTTATGAAAAATAAATAAATTTGGCAAAAATTTGGAAAAATTTCTAAATCTCTAAGTTCTAAATTCTCTACTTTTGATGCAGATAGTCATAGCACCCAAATAAATTCATAACTTACATTTCCCGAATGTCTGCTTTATGTTGGATGGTTTTTAAGATTCCACATATTTTACTAGAATGTTATGAGGATCAAAATTTGGGGCCATTTTTCAAATCTTTGAGAAAATCACCAAAACCCGTATTTATAGGGACCTGCTCAACTATTAAGTGACTGTGAGAGGCCTAAATAATAGCGAGACTCGTAAATTACCCCATTATGGAAACTACACCCCTCAACGTTGTTAACTTTTAGGTGTTTTATCAGTGGGTGTAACTAGAAGCTGATGGCCCCAGAGCAAAGTCTGTGCCGGGCCCCCGACTATAATGTATGGTTTAGAGTAATAGTCTTCTCATATGGGAAAGTGACACCATAAGGGCCCCCTAAACCTCTTGGGCCCGGGTGCGATCGCAACCTCTGCACCGCCTCAAGTTGCCCCCCTGTGTTTTATAGGGGTTAAAACAAAATGGAGGTGCAGTCTGCAAATTGTAATATTTTTTGACAATACATTCATTTTGGGTGGAAAATGAAACATTTATAATGGATTAAATGAAAAAAGCTCCACAAAGTTTGATCCCCAATTTCTCCCGAGTGCTGATCCCCCATATGTGGTGGTGCCTGCTGTACGGGCGCACAGCCGGGCACAGAAGGGAAGGAGGCGCCATCCAGAGCAGATTTGTATTGTGTCACATTGTACAGGCGATACAATTTTGGGGCATCTATAGCTAATTGGAGAGATTTTATTAACTCTTTGTTGGTGGAAGAAATGAAAATCATCAATTTTTAGGAAGAATTTTTTTTTCTTTTGGCTGTTTACCATACCATAAAAATAGTATATTATTCTTATTCTATGGGTCGCCACAATTACGAAAAGACCTCATTTTACGGAATAAAAACTAATTTGGCAAAAATGTTAATTTTAGCATCCCCCTCTTTCATATGCAGAACTTTTTTATTTTTTTGCTGACAAATCTGGTTAGGGGCTTATTTTTTGCCAGAAGAATTGTTCTTTTTAGTGGTCTTATTTTAGAGTGCAGAACATTTTTTTTTTCACTTTTTAGTGCATTTTTTCAACGCTTTTTGCGTTTTTTTCCCCCCAGTGTTTATTGTGTGGGTCCAGTAACGATTCTGTTTTATGAGGCGGTGTTTTTGTGTGTTTGTGTTTTTTTATACTTTATTAAGTGTTTTTATGGGAAAGTGATATTTTAGGGGCTTATATTTTTATGTATTTATTTTTTTTATTTATTCTAATGTGTAAACTTTAGTGTTTTTCACTTTTTTTTTACTTATACATACTTGAACTTGAACCAGTGATGCTCTGATCTCTGCTTCCAGTCCAATACACTGCTCTACAATACTTCTTCAGGGTAATCTGTCTGGCGGTGCTCGCGCATGTGCAGACAGTTTACAGTCAGACCCGGAAGGGGTCTGACTGCTGTGAGCATCGGGCAGCACCGGGGCACTTGGCTGCCCAGAAGAGGATCGGATCCCCGGTGCCGCTTACCGGGGAAGACCCTTGCACGCTGCGGTCATGCTTGACTGTGGCGTGCAAGGGGTTAACACTCGCGATCGGAGTTGGCTTCGATTGCGGGTGTTACAGTGCGGTGTCAGCTGTACTAGACAGCTGACAGCTGCTGCTTCTGGTGCCGGCTCCATTCGTGAGCCGGTGCCAGAAGCGGGACATTATAGCACGTCCTGGTGCGTGAGGTATCTACCTGCAGGGACGTAGTATAACGTCCAGGTGCGCCTAGGGGTTAAACAACGTTCTTGGCGCTTTACCCCAAAGGTGTTTTTGAAGAGAACCATATAAGTTTGTGATGGAGTATTGACCCGGTGTCAGTGTTAGGAGGTCTTCAAACGCCTGCTCTGTAAGCTCTTTACTAATACCTTTAACTCTTTGTTTGCAAAAGGAGTTTTCTGCAATTCGAGTTGTCGTTTGCAGTCTAGACTAAACCGCAACGAGAACTCTGAGTTTGTGAACCACCTCAAATGTTCTGTATTCATCAGATCCGGTGCTATGTGTATTCCTTTCTCCTTCCATTCATTTATTGCTATTTCCCGGCCACGGCGACTCGCCGGATGTTTTCCTAACGCCATTTTCTTTCGATAATGAGTATGATAGCCCAAAAAGTTTACGTATTTCTTTACATGCAACTATTGTATCTCGCATAACAATGGATGACGTAATCATCTTGGGGAGTTTTGCCCGTTTAGGATGCAGGAGAGCAAGTGGTGGCCATGGAGCGGCAAAGTCTTGTTCCAATTGCCAGTTTGAATATGGAGAGGCCCTCGTAGACCAGTCTAGGACATATCGAAGTACGCACAACAAATTATAGGCCCTTACATTTGGGAGAGGCAAAGATTTTAATGTCTGAATTTAGTAATGAGATTGGACGATCATTTTTTGGGAATACAGGATCTTTCCCCCTTTTATGTATAACAATAATTTTAGCTTCCAGCATTTCTCTTGGGATTGAAGAGCCAATTTCAAATTCATTAAAGGATAAGGCCCAACAGTCTCATGAGAACAAAGGGTCCGATTGGGTCCCAGGCACCTCAGTCGCTCCCGGAGACGGCCGTGCATGAATGTTCTGCTTCATTCATCTCTGTGGAGCTGACGGAGATTGCGCGGCTCTATAGAGATGAATGCAGCAGAACGGTCATGAGCGGCCGTCTGCTCCATTAAACTTCGGGAGGAACCAGGGGTCTGACTGAGGTACCTGGGACCCCATCAGACCCCTCGTTCTCCAGATCTGTGGGGGTCTCATCACTGAAACCCCCACAGATCAGCAAGTTGGGCCTATCCTGTGGTTCGTGGCAAAACCCCTGTAAGTAATGGTAGCAAAGATTGGAACTAAAACATTGGAAAATTCATTCATTGAACCATCCGGTCCTGGAGCTTCAGATTTCTTTCGGGAATTTATTACGTCTAGTTCTATAATTGTCACGTTCAGCGTGTTATTGTGATCTACATATAAAGCTGGAAGAATAATTTTCCCTAAAACTTATTCTTTGCTTTCTCTTTGTTCTAGTCCAACATCGTGTTTATCCATAAGATTATATAAATCCTGATGTTATCCCGGAAGATCTCCACATCCTGGATTATACAGGGATTTATCTGAACCATCACTGATTTTCTTAGATCTGTCTCCTAAAGCACAAGTTCCACACTTTAGTTTTCTTAAGATTTTTACGTTATTCAGCCACAAATATTTCCTGTAGTTTGAGTCTGGACACATAAAGGTTTTGTTTCATTGTCTCTGCTGGATTTATTCATGTTCATACTCGAATATTTTTATTTGGTTTATTTCCTTCTTTTGTCTTATTCTTATTCTTTTAGTATGTCTTTAGCAGCATCTCTTAGGCCCGTTTCACACTTGCGAGTGTGATGCGATGTACTTGCATCACACTCGCAATACGAGTTCACTCCCGCGGTGCAGCGTTCGGGCCGTGCGATCCCGGGAGCATGCGTTGCGAGTGTAATGCAAGTTCATCGCATTTCACCATAAGCTTTAGGCTGAAGCTGATAAACTATAGGAATAGTAGTATTTTATCACATCTGCTAATTCTTCCTTAAATGTATTTAAAATTACAAAATGCAGCATCTGAGATTGGGGTGACACCATTTTTGTCTCTAATTTGCGTCACCTTTACCTTATACAATGTATTAGTGGTCACTATTTATTTACATGGGGCCTTATATAACTGGATATAATAATGTACATAGAGCGGGGTCACCATCACCTTATAGAACTGTCCCATCATTAACCCCTCATTATGCTGCTGGTGTATCCAGAGCATTGGCCTCCAGTGTAACCCCTTGTATCCTGTATAATATATGGTACAGGGGGTTCTGTATATGTGTCCTGTATACACCTGGTATAAGTGGGGGTCACTGTGTGTAACCCCTTGTATCCTGTATAATATATGATACAGGGGGTTCTGTATATGTGTCCTGTATACACCTGGTATTAGTGGGGTCACTGTGTGTAACCCCTTGTATCCTGTATAATATATGATACAGGGGGTTCTGTATATGTGTCCTGTATACACCTGGTATTAGTGAGGTCACTGTGTGTAACCCCTTGTATCCTGTATAATATATGATACAGGGGGTTCTGTATATGTGTCCTGTATACACCTGGTATTAGTGGGGGTCACTGTGTGTAACCCCTTGTATCCTGTATAATATATGGTACAGGAGGTTCTGTATATGTGTCCTGTATACACCTGGTATTAGTGGGGTCACTGTGTGTAACCCCTTGTATCCTGTATAATATATGATACAGGAGGTTCTGTATATGTGTCCTGTATGCACCTGGTATTAGTGGGGGGTCACTGTGTGTAACCCCTTGTATCCTGTATAATATATGATACAGGGGGTCTGTATATGTGTCCTGTATACACCTGGTATTAGTGGGGTCACTGTGTGTAACCCCTTGTATCCTGTATAATATATGATACAGGAGGTTCTGTATATGTGTCCTGTATACACCTGGTATTAGTGGGGGTCACTGTGTGTAACCCCTTGTATCCTGTATAATATATGATACAGGGGGTTCTGTATATGTGTCCTGTATACACCTGGTATTAGTGGGGTCACTGTGTGTAACCCCTTGTATCCTGTATAATATATGATACAGGGGGTTCTGTATATGTGTCCTGTATACACCTGGTATTAGTGGGGTCACTGTGTGTAACCCCTTGTATCCTGTATAATATATGATACAGGGGGTTCTGTATATGTGTCCTGTATACACCTGGTATTAGTGGGGTCACTGTGTGTAACCCCTTGTATCCTGTATAATATATGATACAGGGGGTTCTGTATATGTGTCCTGTATACACCTGGTATTAGTGGGGTCACTGTGTGTAACCCCTTGTATCCTGTATAATATATGATACAGGGGGTTCTGTATATGTGTCCTGTATACACCTGGTATTAGTGGGGTCACTGTGTGTAACCCCTTGTATCCTGTATAATATATGATACAGGGGGTTCTGTATATGTGTCCTGTATACACCTGGTATTAGTGGGGGGTCACTGTGTGTAACCCCTTGTATCCTGTATAATATATGGTACAGGGGGCTCTGTATATGTGTCCTGTATACACCTGGTATTAGTGGGGGGTCACTGTGTGTAACCCCTTGTATCCTGTATAATATATGATACAGGGGGTTCTGTATATGTGTCCTGTATACACCTGGTATTAGTGGGGGGGTCACTGTGTGTAACCCCTTGTATCCTGTATAATATATGGTACAGGGGGTTCTGTATATGTGTCCTGTATACACCTGGTATTAGTGGGGTCACTGTGTGTAACCCCTTGTATCCTGTATAATATATGGTACAGGGGGTTCTGTATATATGTCCTGTATACACCTGGTATTAGTGGGGTCACTGTGTAACCCCTTGTATCCTGTATAATATATGATACAGGAGGTTCTGTATATGTGTCCTGTATACACCTGGTATTAGTGGGGGTCACTGTGTGTAACCCCTTGTATCCTGTATAATATATGATACAGGGGGTTCTGTATATATGTCCTGTATACACCTGGTATTAGTGGGGTCACTGTGTGTAACCCCTTGTATCCTGTATAATATATGATACAGGGGGTTCTGTATATGTGTCCTGTATACACCTGGTATTAGTGGGGTCACTGTGTGTAACCCCTTGTATCCTGTATAATATATGATACAGGGGGTTCTGTATATGTGTCCTGTATACACCTGGTATTAGTGGGGGTCACTGTGTGTAACCCCTTGTATCCTGTATAATATATGATACAGGAGGTTCTGTATATGTGTCCTGTATACACCTGGTATTAGTGGGGTCACTGTGTGTAACCCCTTGTATCCTGTATAATATATGGTACAGGGGGTTCTGTATATGTGTCCTGTATACACCTGGTATTAGTGGGGGTCACTGTGTGTAACCCCTTGTATCCTGTATAATATATGATACAGGGGGTTCTGTATATGTGTCCTGTATACACCTGGTATTAGTGGGGGGTCACTGTGTGTAACCCCTTGTATCCTGTATAATATATGGTACAGGGGGTTCTGTATATGTGTCCTGTATACACCTGGTATTAGTGGGGTCACTGTGTGTAACCCCTTGTATCCTGTATAATATATGATACAGGGGGTTCTGTATATATGTCCTGTATACACCTGGTATTAGTGGGGTCACTGTGTGTAACCCCTTGTATCCTGTATAATATATGATACAGGGGGTTCTGTATATGTGTCCTGTATACACCTGGTATTAGTGGGGTCACTGTGTGTAACCCCTTGTATCCTGTATAATATATGATACAGGGGGTTCTGTATATGTGTCCTGTATACACCTGGTATTAGTGGGGGTCACTGTGTGTAACCCCTTGTATCCTGGATAATATATGATACAGGAGGTTCTGTATATGTGTCCTGTATACACCTGGTATTAGTGGGGTCACTGTGTGTAACCCCTTGTATCCTGTATAATATATGGTACAGGGGGTTCTGTATATGTGTCCTGTATACACCTGGTATTAGTGGGGGTCACTGTGTGTAACCCCTTGTATCCTGTATAATATATGATACAGGAGGTTCTGTATATGTGTCCTGTATACACCTGGTATTAGTGGGGGGTCACTGTGTGTAACCCCTTGTATCCTGTATAATATATGATACAGGAGGTTCTGTATATGTGTCCTGTATACACCTGGTATTAGTGGGGGTCACTGTGTGTAACCCCTTGTATCCTGTATAATATATGATACAGGGGGTTCTGTATATGTGTCCTGTATACACCTGGTATTAGTGGGGTCACTGTGTGTAACCCCTTGTATCCTGTATAATATATGATACAGGGGGCTCTGTATATGTGTCCTGTATACACCTGGTATTAGTGGGGGTCACTGTGTGTAACCCCTTGTATCCTGTATAATATATGATACAGGGGGTTCTGTATATGTGTCCTGTATACACCTGGTATTAGTGGGGTAACTGTGTGTAACCCCTTGTATCCTGTATAATATATGATACAGGAGGTTCTGTATATGTGTCCTGTATACACCTGGTATTAGTGGGGTTACTGTGTGTAACCCCTTGTATCCTGTATAATATATGATACAGGGGGTTCTGTATATGTGTCCTGTATACACCTGGTATTAGTGGGGTCACTGTGTGTAACCCCTTGTATCCTGTATAATATATGATACAGGAGGTTCTGTATATGTGTCCTGTATACACCTGGTATTAGTGGGGGGTCACTGTGTGTAACCCCTTGTATCCTGTATAATATATGATACAGGGGGTTCTGTATATGTGTCCTGTATACACCTGGTATTAGTGGGGGGTCACTGTGTGTAACCCCTTGTATCCTGTATAATATATGATACAGGAGGTTCTGTATATGTGTCCTGTAAACACCTGGTATTAGTGGGGGTCACTGTGTGTAACCCCTTGTATCCTGTATAATATATGATACAGGAGGTTCTGTATATGTGTCCTGTATACACCTGGTATTAGTGGGGGGTCACTGTGTGTAACCCCTTGTATCCTGTATAATATATGATACAGGGGGTTCTGTATATGTGTCCTGTATACACCTGGTATTAGTGGGGTCACTGTGTGTAACCCCTTGTATCCTGTATAATATATGGTACAGGAGGTTCTGTATATGTGTCCTGTATACACCTGGTATTAGTGGGGGGGTCACTGTGTGTAACCCCTTGTATCCTGTATAATATATGATACAGGAGGTTCTGTATATGTGTCCTGTATACACCTGGTATTAGTGGGGGTCACTGTGTGTAACCCCTTGTATCCTGTATAATATATGATACGGGAGGTTCTGTATATGTGTCCTGTATACACCTGGTATTAGTGGGGGTCACTGTGTGTAACCCCTTGTATCCTGTATAATATATGATACAGGGGGTTCTGTATATGTGTCCTGTATACACCTGGTATTAGTGGGGTCACTGTGTGTAACCCCTTGTATCCTGTATAATATATGATACAGGGGGTTCTGTATATGTGTCCTGTATACACCTGGTATTAGCGGGGTCACTGTGTGTAACCCCTTGTATCCTGTATAATATATGATACAGGAGGTTCTGTATATGTGTCCTGTATACACCTGGTATTAGTGGAGGTCACTGTGTGTAACCCCTTGTATCCTGTATAATATATGATACAGGAGGTTCTGTATATGTGTCCTGTATACACCTGGTATTAGTGGGGTCACTGTGTGTAACCCCTTGTATCCTGTATAATATATGATACAGGAGTTTCTGTATATGTGTCCTGTATACACCTGGTATTAGTGGGGGTCACTGTGTGTAACCCCTTGTATCCTGTATAATATATGATACAGGGGGTTCTGTATATGTATCCTGTATACACCTGGTATTAGTGGGGGGTCACTGTGTGTAACCCCTTGTATCCTGTATAATATATGGTACAGGAGGTTCTGTATATGTGTCCTGTATACACCTGGTATTAGTGGGGTCACTGTGTGTAACCCCTTGTATCCTGTATAATATATGATACAGGAGGTTCTGTATATTTGTCCTGTATACACCTGGTATTAGTGGGGGGGGGGGGTCACTGTGTGTAACCCCTTGTATCCTGTATAATATATGATACAGGGGGTTCTGTATATGTGTCCTGTATACACCTGGTATTAGTGGGGGTCACTGTGTGTAATCCCTTGTATCCTGTATAATATATGATACAGGGGGTTCTGTATATGTGTCCTGTATACACCTGGTATTAGTGGGGTCACTGTGTGTAACCCCTTGTATCCTGTATAATATATGATACAGGAGGTTCTGTATATATGTCCTGTATACACCTGGTATTAGTGGGGTCACTGTGTGTAACCCCTTGTATCCTGTATAATATATGATACAGGGGGTTCTGTATATGTGTCCTGTATACACCTGGTATTAGTGGGGGTCACTGTGTGTAACCCCTTGTATCCTGTATAATATATGGTACAGGAGGTTCTGTATATGTGTCCTGTATACACCTGGTATTAGTGGGGTCACTGTGTGTAACCCCTTGTATCCTGTATAATATATGATACAGGAGGTTCTGTATATGTGTCCTGTATACACCTGGTATTAGTGGGGGTCAGTGTGTGTTACATCCATCAGTGATATTCACCAGGAAACCTCCTAATCCTGGAGGGAGAATTGTCCATAGTCTCCTGGGATCTGCTCCCGGTTTCCTCAGTAACGTATTTCCATATCTGGTTTTCTTTTCTTCAGCTTTTCTATTTCTTCCTTCTCCTCCTTAGTGAATTTATTGTTCCAGAGACTAGAAGATAAAACAGGACCATTGTTAGTGACTTTGTACTGTGAGGATTTCCTCATCTCCTGTGATATGTTGTGGGAGTGATGGGTGTGAGGAGGAGTCTGTACATGGAGTCTGGGGTACAGCTGCTGGGGTGTAAGTACTCGGTTAGATACACGGTTAGATACAGTTGGTCCAGTGTATAGTCGTCAGCTGATAATTGTCATTTCTATGTAACTGGTGGATACTTTGTATTGTCCTGGTGTAACTGATGGGTCTCAGGTTCTCGCATTACTTGGTTTGTGAATGAGGAATGTATAACTTTCCTGTGGCCCCTGGCGGCAGGTTTGCACCACTCCAATGGCTCGGCCTCCCATTCCAAGCGGTGAGACTGTGCCTGCTCCTATTGCGCGGTCCGCTGATGGTCCGCTGATCGTCTACGGCTGGTCAGCTCGGGATGTGCATCACCTGGATCGATAGATTTATT
Source organism: Engystomops pustulosus (assembly GCF_040894005.1). Lineage (NCBI taxonomy): Eukaryota > Metazoa > Chordata > Amphibia > Anura > Leptodactylidae > Engystomops > Engystomops pustulosus. The sequence goes on from NC_092417.1 coordinate 4,874,920, forward strand.
CCAGTTCCTTCCAGTACTAGAAACAGGAATCTGTTAAACATTTGAGGAGATGTGGAGCTTTTGGTTTATGTTTGGGGAAAATGCTCCAAACTTCTTGACTGACTGTTGAGTGGCCAATTAACCAGTTTGTAGTCCAAATCGGCAGGTCCTGTGTGGACATGGCTGTGATTGGCAGGGCTGGACATGTGACTCTGCGATTGTTCTTTTCAGGGAGGCTGCTGTTAGTGAAACATCGACATTCTGAAATCCTGAGTTGCCCTTTTAGGGCAGGGTGAGGCTACTTATAAGCTGTTATAGAGCAGGATCAGACTTTTTACTATTAGAATTTACAGTTTCATCCAGGAAAAAAAGAAAGTTTGACTTTCTTCAAAACATTTTAACTGCAAAGTTAGTTAAAAACTGCAGCCTTTGTTATTATGTCTTCTCTGATTGTCTCTATCTCTTGGTTCACCTGGTGCCCGGCTGCTTTGCCACATTTGTGCTCAGTTCTTTCTGTAATGTCTCGGCCTGTACAAATCTCTTATACTCACAGTAAGGACTCTGTGCACATTTCATACATTCACACTAATATCTTCTATACACATTTCATATATTCACATTAAAAGGGTTTTCCCACGAAAGCCAATTCTCACATTTCAACCTCCTAGTGATGTTAACACAATAAAAATCATTTTAACCCCTTACTATTTTAGTTCCTCTCTCTCACTAGGCTACTCAGTACAAAATCCCAGGGTGTGTGGGGGGGGGGGGGGCTCTCTTAGCAGGCACATTACTATCCATCTAGTCCTGTGGGTTGACAATGTGGTAACATTATCAGGGTACAGGTGTATATACCCTTTCATCTGGTGCCTGACAGTACTTACACACTGACACATAGAAAGAGAGATATGCCTATTACACAGAGGCCGACAGACTTTTACACTGTGAGCTTGTAGTTTGCAGTTTCTCTCTCTGCTCACAATCTCCTGGCAGGAAGTGATCAGTAAGAGTCTCTGAGCTCTGTGCAGGGGGCGGGGCTACAGGCTCAGCTCATCTGCACAGATTTCGCACATCTCTGATCTCACACAGAAACTTAAGAGGGCAGCCGACCCGAAGTTATTAGTTACAGGGTCGTGTCTAGAGCAACTGAAATTGTGTACAGCAGGACTGATAGAGAAAGGTTGACTTATATCTGTGAAATGCTGCATTTGTGTTAATAACAGTGAATTAGAGAATGTGTTATTTTATTAACCTGAGTACATATACGAACCTTGTCTTCGTGCGAGGACCCTTTTAATGTCTCCTCCTGTACACATCACTAATACTCACAGAAATTTCTTCTCCTTTACACATATCTTATACTCACAGTTATGTCTCCACCTGTGTGCACTGTAATATCTGCCTTGTATAAATCTCTTATTCACACAAAAATGTCTCCCCCTGTATTTTTCTCTTATACTCACTTTAATGTCTCATCCTGCACACAATTATTATACTCACAGTAATTTCTCCTCCTTCACACATCTCTTATACTGACAGTAATATCTCCTCCTTCACACATCTCTTATACTGACAGTAATGTCCCCTCCTGTACACATCTCTTATACTCACAGTAATGTCTCCTCCTGTACACATCTCTTATACTCACAGTAATGTCTCCTACTATACACATCTCTTATACTCACTCTAATGTCCCCTCCTGTACACATCTCTTATACTCACAGCAATGTCTCCTCCTGTACACATCTCTTATACTCACAGTAATGTCTCCTCCTGTACACCTCTCTTATACTCACAGTAATGTTCCCTCCTGTACACATCTCTTATACTCACAGTAATGTCTCCTCCTGTACACATCTCTTATACTCACAGCAATGTCTCCTACTATACACATCTCTTATACTCACTCTAATGTCCCCTCTTGTAAATATCATTTATACTCACAGTAATGTCTCCTTCTGTACACATCTCTTATAATCACAGTAATGTTTCCTCCTGTCCATCTTTAATACTCACAGTAATTGCTCTATCCTGCAGGATGGACTAGACAGAGATTCCAGCAAGTCACCCAGGTGTGGACCAGATAGATGGTTATCAGACAGGACAAGTCTCTTCAGGTTGGTTTTATTCCTTATGACAGATGCCAACTGCATACAGGACATTTCTGTGAGGTCATTACCTGCCAGACTATAAAATTTAAGAAGATGAGATGTGTGAGGTGTATGAGCAGACGATAAGATTAGATACTCAGTTCAAAAGACTGTATCACTTATTTTATGACTAGATGCACAGCTAAAAAAACATACATGTACACTCACATATGTTTATACAATCACACACAGTTTTATACATATTTACATTTACACTCACATTTACAGTTCAACATTCATACACACAAATTTATACAAACTTACATGCACACACACATCTATGCGCTCATATATACCCTTATACATACAGTATATACACTCACCGGCCACTTTATTAGGTACAATGGAGACAACGTGTGGAGGCAGCTATAAAGACGACGTGTGGAGGCTGCTATGGAGACAATTAAATTTGGATAATGCCTATATGTGGCAGTCCAAAAAAGTTTTCAAACCAGAGGAGCAGGTAGGTGGTCCTCCAGAAAAATTAAATAGATTGAGGGCCTGTATGTGGCACTCCCAAAAATTGTTTAAAACAGAGGACCGGGTAGGTGGCCCTCCAGAAAAATTAAATACATAGAGTACTATAGCTAGAGCCAGTTGGCCCTGGCAAAAAATAGCCAGTTTCCTCTGCTTTAGTGTACAAGGAGAAGGAGGAAAATGAGGAGGAGGAGTGCATACATTATTCAGGTTGAGCTTCTTTCACCTGGTGGAGAATGGAAGTCCTGAGAAATCCAGGCTTTATTCATCTTGATAAGCGTCAGCCTGTCAGTCGAAAGGCGTGTATGCTTATCGGTGATGATGCCACCAGCTGCACTGAAAACCCGCTCGAACATCACGCTAGCGGCAGGGCAGGCAAGAACCTCCAAATCGTACAGCGCCAGTTCGTGCCACATGTCCAGCTTTGAAACCCAGTAGTTGTAGTGAGCTGTGTGATCATTTAGGACGATAGTATGGTCAGCTACGTACTCCCTCACCATCTTTCTGTAAAGATCAGCCCTACTCTGCCGAGACTGGGGACAGGTGACAGTGTCTTGCTGGGGTGACATAAAACTGGCAAAGGCCTTGTAAAGCGTACCCCTGCCAGTGTTGGACAAGCTGCATGCTCGCCTACTCTCCCTCGCTACTTGTCCCGCAGAAGTACGCCCTCTGCCGCTAGTGCTGTCAGAAGGGAAATACTGTTTGAGCTTGTGCACCAGGGCCTGCTGGTATTCATGCATTCTCACACTCCTTTCCTCTCCAGGGATGAGAGTGGAAAGATTTTGCTTGTACCGTGGGTCCAGGAGAGTGAATACCCAGTAATCAGTGCTGGAATAAATTCTTTGAATGCGAGGGTCACGGTATAGGCAGCCTAGCATGAAATCTGCCATATGCGCCAGAGTACCAACACGCAAGAATTCACTCCCCTCACTGGCCTGACTCTCCATTTCCTCCTCCTCCAACTCCTCTTCTTCTGCCCATACACGCTGAACAGTGAAGGACTGAACAATGCTCCCCTCTTCTGTCTCGCCAACATTCTCCTCCTCTTCCTCCTCATCCTCCTCCGATATGCGCTGAGAAACAGACCTGAGGGTGCTTTGGCTATCAACAAGGGAATCTTCTTCCCCCGTCTCTTGTGACGAGCGCAAAGCTTCCGACTTCATGCTGACCAGAGAATTTTTCAACAGGCCAAGCAGCGGGATGGTGAGGCTGATGATGGCGGCATCGCCACTGACCATCTGTGTTGACTCCTCAAAGTTACTCAGCACATGACAGATATCAGACATCCACGTGCAATCCTCATTGTAGACTTGAGGAAGCTGACTGACCTGACTACCAGTTCTGGTGGAAGTTGACATCTGGCAGTCTACAATCGCTCTGCGCTGCTGGTAAACTCTGGATAACATGGTTAATGTTGAATTCCACCTCGTGGGCACGTCGCACAACAGTCGATGAGCGGGCAGTTGGAGGCGGCGCTGCGCTGCCCTGAGAGTGGCAGGATCTGTGCTGGACTTCATGAAATGCGCACAGATGCGGCGCACCTTCGTGAGCAAATCAGACAGATTGGGGTATGTCTTGAGGAAACGCTGAACTATGAGATTTAACACATGGGCCAGGCATGGCACATGTGTCAGTCTGCCGAGTTGCAGAGCCGCCACCAGCTTACGGCCGTTGTCACACACAACCATGCCTGGCTTCAGGTTCAGCGGTGCCAGCAACAGTTCAGTCTGCGCCATGATGCCCTGTAATAGCTCTTGGGCGGTGTGCCTTTTATCGCCTAGGCTCAGCAGTTTGAGCACCGCCTGCTGTCGCTTAGCGATGGCACTGCTGCTGTGCCTAGAGCTACCGACTGATGGCTCCATGCCCACGGATGGTAATTCGGAGGAGGAGGTGGAGGAGGGGTGGGAGGAGGCATAGTAGGCCTGAGAGACCTGGACCGAGGTAGGCCCCGCAATCCTCGGCGTCGGCAGTATATGACCAGCCCCAGGGTCAGACTCGGTTCCCAGCCTCCACCAAGTTAACCCAATGTGCCGTCAGCGATATATAGTGGCCCTGCCCGGCAGCACTCGTCCACGTGTCCGTGGTCAGGTGGACCTTGTCAGAAACGGCGTTGGTCAGGGCATGGATGATGTTGTCTGACACGTGCTGGTGCAGGGCTAAGACGGCACATCGGGAAAAGTAGTGGCGGCTGGGGACCGAATACCGAGGGGCGGCCGCCGCCATGAGGTTTCGAAAGGACTCGGTCTCTACCAGCCTATAGGGCAGCATCTCCAGGCTAAGCAGTTTGGAGATGTGGACGTTGAGGGCTTGGGCGTGTGGTTGGGTTGCACTATACTTCCTTTTGCGCTCCAGCGTCTGGGGTATGGAGAGCTGAACGCTGGTGGATGCTGTGGAGGATCGTGAAGGCGAAGATGGGGTTTTCGCACGGGAGGTGTTTGGGCCGGGGTCATGGGCAGGGGGCTGACTAGCAGATGACACAGTGGTGTGCCCGGCCGGAGGTGAATGGGTTTGGTGCCTTTGAGTGGGGTGTTTAGCATTCATATGCCTGCGCATACTGGTGGTAGTTAAGCTAGTAGTGGTGGAACCCCTGCTGATCCTGGTTTGGCACAGGTTGCACACCACAGTCCGTCGGTCATCCGGTGTTTCTTTAAAGAACCTCCAGACTTCTGAAAATCTAGCCCTCGCCACGGGAGCTTGACTACGTGAAACATTTGGCGCTGATGCACCAGCTCTGGCCCTGCCTCTCCGTCTGGCCCCTGCACTGCCTCTTCCAACCTGTTCTGGTATAGGACTCGCCTCCGTCTCAGAAGCACTGTGTTCACCCGGCCTATCAACCCAGCTTGGGTCTGTCACCTCATCATCCTCCGATCCCTCAGTCTGCTCCCCCCTCGGACTTCCTGCCCTGACAACAACTTCACCACTGTCTGACAACCGTGTCTCCTCATCGTCCGACACCTCTTTACACACTTCTTCCACTACATCAATAATGTCATCATCACCCACAGACTGCGACCGGTGGAAAACCTGGGCATCGGAAAAGAGCTCAGCAGCAACCGGACAAGTGGTTTGTGACTCTGGGAAGGGTCCAGAAAACAGTTCCTCAGAGTATGCCGGTTCAAATGCCAAATTTTCCTGGGAGGGGGCAGACTGGGGGGAAGGAGGCTGAGCTGGAGGAGTGCTGATTTCAGTGACTTGGGTGGACTGCGTGGAAGACTGACTGGTGGACAAATGGCTAGAAGCATTGTCAGCAATCCACGACATCACCTCTTCACACTGTTCTGGCCTCAACAGTGCTCTACCACGAGTCCCAGTAACTTCAGACATGAACCTAGGGAGTGTAGCTCTGCGGCGTTCCCCTGCTCCCTCATCAGCAGGTGGTGTCTCACCCCGGCCAGGACCACGGCCTCTGACCCCTGCAGTAGTTGGACGCCCACGTCCTCTACCCCTAGCCCGCGGGTTCAACATTTTCAAAATTAAAGTGTAAACTGTAAATTTTTTTTTTTTTTTAAACAAAACGATGCTATCCTATTGCTATGGCTAGTTTCTAACCTACACTGACAGCACACAACTGGATTTTGTGCTGTGCCTGATGACTTTGAGCTATAAAAAAAAAATAAACGTAAAAAAAATAAATGAGCAGACTCATTCAAATCAAACCCCTAATAAATTGTCCCACTTCGGTGTTTGAGATGTGTGTGTCACTAAGAGCTAAATATAATGTTCCCAAGTCTCCCTGCAAATTCCTCACAATATGGTACTAGATGCACTACTAGTGCCACCAAGGCCAGCCACAAGCAAATCAACAAAAAATTAAATATATAACGCTATTGTAGGCCTAAGTAAGCCGTTGGGGTTCTCCTATGGCTATTTTCTAGCCTACAGTGAAAGTACACTGCTTTGCCAGATGACTTTGAGTTATAAAAGTAAATAAACGTAAAAAAAAAAAAAAAAAAATCAGCAGACTCTGCCTAATTCAAATCAAACCCCTAATAAATTGTCCCACTTCGGTGTTTGAGGTGGATATGCGTGTCACTAAGAGCTAAACACAACGGTAGCAAGTCTCCCTGCAAATTCCTCACAATATGGTACTAGCTGCACTACTAGTGCCAGCAAGCCCAGCCACAAGCAAACAAAAAAAAATATATATATAACGCTATTGTAGCCCTAAGAAGGGCTGTTGGGTTCTTGTAGAATCACTCCTGCCTAACAGTAAGCTAATAGAACACCCTAACGCTTTCCCTGACCAGCAGCAACTCTCTCCCTAGCGCCATCCAGACACAGAATGATCCGAGCAGCGCGGGCAGGGGCTAGTATATCCAAGGGTCACCTGATCAGGCCAGCCAACCACTGCTATCGACGTGTAAGGGTACCACGTCATGCTGGGTGGAGTGCAGAGTCTCCTGGCTTGTGATTGGCTCTGTTTCTGGCAGCCAAAAATCGGTGGGAGATGCCATTTTCTCGAGCTGGCGAAATACTCGTCCGAGCAACGAGCAGTTTCGAGTACACTAATGCTCCAACCAGCATCAAGCTCGGACGAGTGTGTTCGCTCATCTCTAATCACATGTAGCAGAGTTATGATAAGGGAATGTGAGAAGATCTGGTTAGATGGTAATTATCCTGTAGCAGTTGATATTGTCCTGGTGATTATAGTGTTGGTGAATGTATCTATTATATATAAGATGCCAATCATCTCCGCTCTTTCCTGATGTTCTCATGGAAACCTTTTGTCATTCGATAACTTTGTTTATGGCAATTTAATAAAACTTACTGTATTATATTTGTTGTGCGATAAACAACTCTCTATATTTTTGTGTAAAAAACATAAGAAGAGGTGCGGGCGGCACAGTGAAACAACCGGATTAGGATCCAGACGGGTGCAGGCTCTATGGGCACGACTCAAGGCACCAGGGTAATCCAAAGAAAACAGCAGGAGAGCAGCACTCCGTGACGTTCAAAATTTATTCATACATTCACCAATGGCAGTACAGTGCAACGTTTCGGCTCGCTCCATGTAGCCATTTTCAACCAGATGCTCTCCTGCTGGTTTTTTTTTTGTGTAAAAATCTGTATAAAATATTCAATTCTCTTCCGTCATTTATGTTTTGGCCCCGGAAGCTTCGGCAGGTATTTATATATTTGGCGCAGGGCGGCGCTGGGAATGTGCTATAATTTTCAGTGGGATGTAAGTTTGTGGCTCCCTATTTATGAAGGTGAAATAGACCTCCCCAGACTCGCTTTCAGCAGCTCTAATTGTGCGCCAAACATGGCGGCAAAAACCAAGTCAAGAAAATAGAAAAAGTGTTGGATTCACAAGTTGCACCATCATTTTATGCCCCCCCCAAAAAATCCAAGTCATTAGTGTCGGCAAAGTACCGATATTGTCCATTGTGCCCCATAATTATATATATACAGGACCATCAGTACACAGGGCATTTACTAGGTGGAAATTAGTATAAAGTCTACCCCGGCAGGTATCAGATCACTGATTGGATGATTACACTACTTGGTCACTTACCCGGGCTCTGTAGGTGGTTTCCAATATATTTCTACATAATTTAAAAATCTATTTCCTGCATGTGACATAATCCGTGTCCCTCTTTCACCCCCCGCTGCAGGGTAAAGCAGGTTCCCCCATTGCACGGGGTTAGACTATGTTTAGAAGGTTTTCTATGGGATGATGGAAGCTTTATCCTGCATCTTTCCAGTCTTTTTCCTTTTCACAGTCTGATATGTCGGCCATAACAGGTGCTGGATAGGCTGGTGGGGTTACAGTAACACTTGCTTCATATGCTGTATATATAGTGCATGGTATATACTTACCGTAATGTCTCTATACTACCGGACAGAGCTTCCAGCAAGAGACTGAAGTCCCGACCAGACAGACGGTTATGAGACAGGTCCAGTAACCTCAGGCCCGGATTATTCCTCATCATAGAAGCCAACGGGACGCTGGACGTGTCTGGGAGATTATTACCAACCAACCTATAAGAATAAGGAATGTATCAGCAGAGAGTATCACACATGAAAGGATTAGATACACTAAGGCCCCCCCCCACCTATGCCGAAATGGCAAGGTCCTCCATCCCCATTGGAGACCCCTGTCAGTGATAATAACAGTGCTTGATGAAACCCAGTGCTGTTGCTGTAGTGAAAGCCGTCAATAACATCTGTGTCATTAAGACGCTGATGCAATTGATACATTGGGGCAAATTTACTTATTTTTTTCAATTTTCTGAAGTGGCTTTTACAGAGGCCTAAAAATGGTGCCTAAAACTCTCAATGAATGTGGTAAATTTCATTTCAGGTGCAAATTACTCCTATATCCTGGCATAGACAGATGAATACATCTCCCCCAGTAACTGTGACAGACGTGAAGCTTCCCGGTACACGTCAACATGATTATAGTGATGACTAGAGATGAGCGAACATGCTCGTCCGAGCTTGATGCTCGGTCGAGCATTAGCGTACTCGAAACTGCTCGTTGCTCGGACGAATACTTCGCCCGCTCGAGAAAATGGCAGCTCCCGCCGTTTTGCTTTTTGGCGGCCAGAAACAGAGCCAATCACAAGCCAGGAGACTCTGCACTCCACCCAGCATGACGTGGTACCCTTACACGTAGATAGCAGTGGTTGGCTGGCCAGATCAGGTGACCCTGGGATAGACTAGCCGCTGCCCGCGCTGCTCGGATCATTCTCTGTCTGGATGCCGCTAGGGAGAGAGCTGCTGCTGGTCAGGGAAAGCGTTAGGGTGTTCTATTAGCTTACTGTTAGGCAGGAGTGATTCTCCAAGAACCCAACAGCCCTTCTTAGGGCTACAATAACGTTCTACTTTTTTTTTTTTTTATTTGCAGCTAGTACCATATTGTGAGGAATTTGCAGGGGGACTTGCTACCGTTGTGTTTAGCTCTTAGTGGCACACATATCCACCTCAAACACCAAAGTGGGAAAATTTAGTAGGGGTTGGATTTCAATTAGGCACAGTCTGCCATTTGTCCTTTTTTATTTTACGTTTATTTTGTTTAATAACTCAGTGTCATCTCATCTGGCATAGTAGTGTGCTTTGATACTTGGCTAGAAAATAGCCATAGGAGAATCCAAACGGCTTACTTACGCCTACAGTAGCGTTATATATTTGATTTCTGGTTGATCTGCTGGTGGCTGTACTTGCTGCAGTGCATCTACTAGCCAATTGTGAGCAATTTGTAGTGAGACTTGCGACCGCTGTGTTTTGCGCTTTGTGACGCACATATCCATAGCAAAGACCGAAGTGGGAAAATTTTGTAGGGGTTGGATTTCAATTAGGCACTAACTCAGTGTCATCTCATCTGGCATAGTAGTGTGCTTTGATACTTGGCTAGAAAATAACCATAGCAATAGGATAGCATCGTTTGGTTTTAAAAACTCAAAAAAAAACAAAAAACACAAAAAAAAAAAAAAAAACACAAAAAAAAGTAAAAAAAAAATAAAGTTATAACTCTCATTTTAAAAATGTTTAACCCGAGGGCTAGGGGTAGAGGACGAGGGCGGGGACGTGGGCGTCCAACTACTGCAGGGGTCAGAGGCCGTGGTCCTGGCCGGGGTGAGACACCACCTGCTTATGAGGGAGCAGGGGAACGCCGCAGAGCTACACTCCCTAGGTTCATGTCTGAAGTTACTGGGACTCGTGGTAGAGCACTGTTGAGGCCAGAACAGTGCAAACAGGTGATGTCGTGGATTGCTGACAATGCTTCGAGCAATTTGTCCACCAGTCAGTCTTCCACGCAGTCCACCCATGTCACCGAAATCGGCACTCCTCCAGCTCCTGCACCTCAGCCTCCTCCCTCCCAGGAAAATTTGGCATTTGAACCGGCATACTCTGAGGAACTGTTTTCTGGACCCTTCCCACAGTCACAAACCACTTGTCCGGTTGCTGCTGAGCAATTTTCCGATGCCCAGGTTTTCCACCAGTCACAGTCTGTGGGTGATGATGACCTTCTTGACGTAGTGGAAGAAGTGTGTAAAGAGGTGTCCGACGATGAGGAGACACGGTTGTCAGACAGTGGGGAAGTTGTTGTCAGGGCAGGAAGTCCGAGGTGGGAGCAGACTGAGGGATCGGAGGATGATGAGGTGACAGACCCAAGCTGGGTTGAGAGGCCGGGTGAACACAGTGCTTCTGAGACGGAGGAGAGTCCTCGACCAGAACAGGTTGGAAGAGGCAGTGGTGGGGCCAGACGGAGAGGCAGGGCCAGAGCTGGTGCATCAGCGCCAAATGTGTCAACTAGTGAAGCTCCCGTGGCGAGGGCTCTTGCGGCGAGGGCTAGATTTTCAGACGTCTGGAGGTTCTTTAAGGAAACACCGGATGACCGACGGACTGTGGTGTGCAACATTTGCCAAACCAGGCTCAGCAGGGGTTCCACCACTACTAGCTTAACTACCACCAGTATGCGCAGGCATATGAATGCTAAACACCCCACTCAGTGGCAACAAGCCCGTTCACCTCCGGCCGTGCACACCACTGCTCCTTCCCCTGTGTCAGCTGCTAGTCAGCCCCCTGCCCAGGACCCTGCCACAAAAACCCCATCGTCGCCTCCACAGCATCCACCAGCGTTCAGCTCTCCATACCCCAGACGCTGGAGCGGAAACGCAAATATAGTGCAACCCACCCGCACGCCCAAGCCCTTAATGTGCACATCTCCAGATTGCTTAGCCTGGAGATGCTGCCCTATAGGCTAGTAGAGACCGAGGCCTTTCGCAACCTCATGGCGGCGGCCGCCCCTCGGTATTCGGTCCCCAGCCGCCACTACTTTTCCCGATGTGCCGTCCCAGCCCTGCACCAGCACGTAGGAAAGTTTTTGGAATTTTAAAACCAGTTGATTGGTCGCGCTGCTTGTTGCATAATATTTTTGTGAGAATCTTAGTGATGCAGATGGTTAGCAATTGGTCTGCAGACTCAATTAAATTTGTAAAAACAGCATTTAATACATCAAGAGTTTAAAGTGCAAAGTTTCAGTATAAAAGTAAGTGGACAATGCGTTTCGGGGCGGGATTGGCCCCTTCTTCAGGTCCGATGATTCTGTAATATGTAAAAATTGTACATGGTAGCTATAGTCGTTACATTTAAAATCTTATTATTAACATATATTGGTAACAAATAGATAATAAACATCAGTCAGTACATAAAAAGTCAGAGACATTAGTTGTAGATGTACATATGGTCGGTATTAAAAGAATAATAATAAAAGCGGAGGATCACATAAATCAAATAAATTAATTGATGATTCTTACATAGACCATTTGAATAAGTAGCTTCATAAGGGTAGACATACAAAAAATTTTTTAAGAATATACAAATTTTAAAGATACGATCTTATTGGATGTGTATATATATATATATCACACATGTATCACATATATATCACAAGGTGTACAGAAATAAGACTAACCTCTCTATGCTTTAGATTGATTGCTGGTGTGGGGGGAAAGAAGGAAGGGGGAAGTTGACATATGTTAGATAAACGTTGTAGGTGTACCGGTAAAATGGGAGAATTATTACATTAATTTACTAAATGACTGACCTCTTATGCTGGAGGGTAGGAAGAGGGCAACTGAGCGTGAAGTGACCAATAATGAAAGGTAACTTAAGAAACTGGGGGTGTAAAAATAAATAAGTTGAATTAGCATTATGGGAGGGGGCAAAACTTTGAAAAGAGCTTGTGGAGAAAAAACTCACTCAGTAGTCCGTCTGTCCCGGCCGGCAGCAGCTGTGAGAATGATCTCTGCCGGTGACGGGCGGGGGTTTTTTATAGTATAGGAGGAGAGATGCGCATGCGCAGTTCGTGCGACACTATGCAGCGATCTGCGCCTGCGTGGGTTACGGAGCTCTGCAGGTAATCTGCGCCTACATGAATAACGGGACTGTGTCACGATGTAAAGAGGCTGATTAAGTTACCTAATTAGAGGGGATGGATTGAATATATGATTAGATCAGATTAAAATGTAACGGGAATTGAGTAGTTATGTTGTCCGGTGAGTACATAAAGTAGGGGGAAGGGAAGGAATGATTAGCTGTCAGCAGAAATGGGTCAAGACAAGGTTAGTGAGATGGAGAAATAGTGTAACGGTGAGGAGGTTATTAATAGCAGATGTCATGAGAAATGGGTATAAGGAAACTGAAGTGGTCTTGTGTCGGGTTCTAGATATGAGCTGATGGAGATTGGTTTCTTGGCTTAGATCTTCTCTATTGATTCATTAAGGCCGAAAGGGCTCATTGTGTTCAATTTAAAAATCCAAAAATTTTCCCTTTTGATAAGTTGCTCTGATCTATTAGGATGACATTTTGGGATTTGTTCAATTACGCTTACCCTGGCTAGGGAGAGATCCTTATTATGATGGAATTTAAAGTGCCTGGAGACACTATGCAAAAGGTAACCCGCTTTTGTCTTGCTGCGGTGGGCATTGATTCTCTCCCTAAAAGGTTGGGTTGTGCGCCCGACATATTGAAGAGAGCAGGGGCATACTAATAGATAGACGACGTGGTCTGAGGAGCAGTTGACATAGGACTGTATGGGGAAGGTTTCGGAGGTAGTATGGGACATAAATGTTAGAGCTTTGTGTTGCATAATTGGGCAGGTAAGGCATCTTGGGCTATTACATCTGTAAGAGCCCTTGAGTGATGGGAACAAGGTGTCTCTCTGAGGGTTAAGGACCTGTTTTTTTGAGGTAGGTCGCATCTTGGTAGGTGCCAGGAGTGTTTTTAGGGTCGGAGCTCGTTTGAATGTGAGCATGGGGTTCTTAGAAAGAACCTTCGCCAGGTAGGGATCTTGTTGTAATATTGGCCAATGTTTTTGCAAGACTGATCTAATTGTCGAGTGGTCAGATGAGTAGGTAGTAATGAAGTTAAGGGGTCGGTTTGTTTCTGATTCAGAAGTTTTACGGGATGGGAGTAAACATTCTTCCTGAGTGAGGTTATTCGCCCTTTGAAAGGCGTCCTTGATGATTTTGAGGGGGTATCCTTTTTGTGTGAAACGTTCTTTCAGAATGCCTGACTGTTCCTTGTATGTGGGTTTATGGGAACAATTTTTCCGTATCCGTTTGAACTGACTGTACGGAATGTTATTCAGCCATTTCCTGTGGTGTGAGCTGGAGTATTCCAGAAAGCTATTGACGTCAACGGTTTTGAAAAATGTTTCTGTTGTTAGGGTTGTTCCAGTAGGGTCCAAGGAGATTAGTAGATCCAAATATTCAATACGAATAGGTGAGGAGTTCAGGGTAAGTGTAATACCCCATGAGTTGGTATTAATGATCCGTAAGAAGTCCTCGGCCTCCTGTTCAGTGCCATCCCAGATTAAAAAGAGATCATCGATGTATCGTTTGAACATCTTGATCTTACTGTTGTAATCTGGATTACCAGTGATAAAGTTCCTCTCGAATTCCCCCATAAATAGGTTCGCGTAACTTGGGGCGAACTTAGTCCCCATTGCCGTTCCCCTTTTTTGAGAGTATATGGAGGTTTGGAAGGAGAAGATGTTATGGTTTAGTATGAAGTGAATGCTCTGGAGTAAAAAATCGATCTGTTGCGGTGGCATTTTTTGATCTCTCTGTAGGACTTGCAGGATTGCTTGTAAGCCTAAATTGTGGGAAATGTTGGTATAGAGTGAGGTGACATCCATTGTTATCATGTAGAATGTGGGTTCCCATTTGAAATCTTTGAGTTGTAAAATAAGTTCTGTCGAGTCTCTCAGGTAGGTTGGTAGGAGTTTGACATAGCCCTGGAGTAGGGTGTCAACATATTCTGAAAGATTGGAAGTCAAGGAGTTTATGTCTGAGATTATTGGGCGACCTGGTGGGTGAGTGGGATTTTTATGGATCTTTGGTAGGTAATAAAAAATAGCTGTCCTCGGGTTTTTGGGGAGGAGATATTGATATTCCTTTTTATTGATGATGCCGGATTGATGGGCATCATTGAGCAGTGTGGTATTCCTTTTTATTTTTATTTTTATTTTTATTTTTTTTTTTACTACGAGGACCCCAAACAGGATAATACTACGAAGCTTACCACACTGCTCAATGATGCCCATCAATCCGGCATCATCAATAAAAAGGAATATCAATATCTCCTCCCCAAAAACCCGAGGACAGCTATTTTTTATTACCTACCAAAGATCCATAAAAATCCCACTCACCCACCAGGTCGCCCGATAATCTCAGGCATAAACTCCTTGACTTCCAATCTTTCAGAATATGTTGACACCCTACTCCAGGGCTATGTCAAACTCCTACCAACCTACCTGAGAGACTCGACAGAACTTATTTTACAACTCAAAGATTTCAAATGGGAACCCACATTCTACATGATAACAATGGATGTCACCTCACTCTATACCAACATTTCCCACAATTTAGGCTTACAAGCAATCCTGCAATTCCTACAGAGAGATCAAAAAATGCCACCGCAACAGATCGATTTTTTACTCCAGAGCATTCACTTCATACTAAACCATAACATCTTCTCCTTCCAAACCTCCATATACTCTCAAAAAAGGGGAACGGCAATGGGGACTAAGTTCGCCCCAAGTTACGCGAACCTATTTATGGGGGAATTCGAGAGGAACTTTATCACTGGTAATCCAGATTACAACAGTAAGATCAAGATGTTCAAACGATACATCGATGATCTCTTTTTAATCTGGGATGGCACTGAACAGGAGGCCGAGGACTTCTTACGGATCATTAATACCAACTCATGGGGTATTACACTTACCCTGAACTCCTCACCTATTCGTATTGAATATTTGGATCTACTAATCTCCTTGGACCCTACTGGAACAACCCTAACAACAGAAACATTTTTCAAAACGATTGACGTCAATAGCTTTCTGGAATACTCCAGCTCACACCACAGGAAATGGCTGAATAACATTCCGTACAGTCAGTTCAAACGGATACGGAAAAATTGTTCCCATAAACCCACATACAAGGAACAGTCAGGCATTCTGAAAGAACGTTTCACACAAAAAGGATACCCCCTCAAAATCATCAAGGACGCCTTTCAAAGGGCGAATAACCTCACTCAGGAAGAATGTTTACTCCCATCCCGTAAAACTTCTGAATCAGAAACAAACCGACCCCTTAACTTCATTACTACCTACTCATCTGACCACTCGACAATTAGATCAGTCTTGCAAAAACATTGGCCAATATTACAACAAGATCCCTACCTGGCGAAGGTTCTTTCTAAGAACCCCATGCTCACATTCAAACGAGCTCCGACCCTAAAAACACTCCTGGCACCTACCAAGATGCGACCTACCTCAAAAAAACAGGTCCTTAACCCTCAGAGAGACACCTTGTTCCCATCACTCAAGGGCTCTTACAGATGTAATAGCCCAAGATGCCTTACCTGCCCAATTATGCAACACAAAGCTCTAACATTTATGTCCCATACTACCTCCGAAACCTTCCCCATACAGTCCTATGTCAACTGCTCCTCAGACCACGTCGTCTATCTATTAGTATGCCCCTGCTCTCTTCAATATGTCGGGCGCACAACCCAACCTTTTAGGGAGAGAATCAATGCCCACCGCAGCAAGACAAAAGCGGGTTACCTTTTGCATAGTGTCTCCAGGCACTTTAAATTCCATCATAATAAGGATCTCTCCCTAGCCAGGGTAAGCGTAATTGAACAAATCCCAAAATGTCATCCTAATAGATCAGAGCAACTTATCAAAAGGGAAAATTTTTGGATTTTTAAATTGAACACAATGAGCCCTTTCGGCCTTAATGAATCAATAGAGAAGATCTAAGCCAAGAAACCAATCTCCATCAGCTCATATCTAGAACCCGACACAAGACCACTTCAGTTTCCTTATACCCATTTCTCATGACATCTGCTATTAATAACCTCCTCACCGTTACACTATTTCTCCATCTCACTAACCTTGTCTTGACCCATTTCTGCTGACAGCTAATCATTCCTTCCCTTCCCCCTACTTTATGTACTCACCGGACAACATAACTACTCAATTCCCGTTACATTTTAATCTGATCTAATCATATATTCAATCCATCCCCTCTAATTAGGTAACTTAATCAGCCTCTTTACATCGTGACACAGTCCCGTTATTCATGTAGGCGCAGATTACCTGCAGAGCTCCGTAACCCACGCAGGCGCAGATCGCTGCATAGTGTCGCACGAACTGCGCATGCGCATCTCTCCTCCTATACTATAAAAAACCCCCGCCCGTCACCGGCAGAGATCATTCTCACAGCTGCTGCCGGCCGGGACAGACAGACTACTGAGTGAGTTTTTTCTCCACAAGCTCTTTTCAAAGTTTTGCCCCCTCCCATAATGCTAATTCAACTTATTTATTTTTACACCCCCAGTTTCTTAAGTTACCTTTCATTATTGGTCACTTCACGCTCAGTTGCCCTCTTCCTACCCTCCAGCATAAGAGGTCAGTCATTTAGTAAATTAATGTAATAATTCTCCCATTTTACCGGTACACCTATAACGTTTATCTAACATATGTCAACTTCCCCCTTCCTTCTTTCCCCCCACACCAGCAATCAATCTAAAGCATAGAGAGGTTAGTCTTATTTCTGTACACCTTGTGATATATATGTGATACATGTGTGATATATATATATATACACATCCAATAAGATCGTATCTTTAAAATTTGTATATTCTTAAAAAAATTTTTGTATGTCTACCCTTATGAAGCTACTTATTCAAATGGTCTATGTAAGAATCATCAATTAATTTATTTGATTTATGTGATCCTCCGCTTTTATTATTATTCTTTTAATACCGACCATATGTACATCTACAACTAATGTCTCTGACTTTTTATGTACTGACTGATGTTTATTATCTATTTGTTACCAATATATGTTAATAATAAGATTTTAAATGTAACGACTATAGCTACCATGTACAATTTTTACATATTACAGAATCATCGGACCTGAAGAAGGGGCCAATCCCGCCCCGAAACGCGTTGTCCACTTACTTTTATACTGAAACTTTGCACTTTAAACTCTTGATGTATTAAATGCTGTTTTTACAAATTTAATTGAGTCTGCAGACCAATTGCTAACCATCTGCATCACTAAGATTCTCACAAAAATATTATGCAACAAGCAGCGCGACCAATCAACTGGTTTTAAAATTCCAAAAACTTTCCTATGTACATCTGGCCGTAACGCCTGACAACCAGAGGACGCAGCAGCTTCACCCACCACAAAAAAACCCCATTGTGCTACATTCTGGATCATACACACCGATAGTTACATCCCCCATCTACCTGTCACTATCCGGTACATAACATCTCTCTTATATATGGAGCGCGGTATCACCCTTTAATGAATCATCTGCACCAGCACGTGTCAGACAACATCACCCGTGCCCTGACCAACGCCGTTTCTGACAAGGTCCACCTGACCACGGACACGTGGACGAGTGCTGCCGGGCAGGGCCACTATATATCGCTGACGGCACATTGGGTTAACTTGGTGGAGGCTGGGACCGAGTCTGACCCTGCGGCTGGTCATATACTGCCGACGCCGAGGATTGCGGGGCCTACCTCGGTCCAGGTGTTTCAGGCCTACTATGCCTCCTCCTCCTCCCACCCCTCCTCCACCTCCTCCTCCGAACTACCATCCGTGGGCACGGCGCCATCAGTCGGTAGCTCTAGGCACAGCAGCAGTGCCGTCGCTAAGCGACAGCAGGCGCTGCTCAAACTGCTGAGCCTAGGCGATAAAAGGCACACCGCCCAAGAGCTATTACAGGGCATCACGGCGCAGACTGATCTGTGGCTGGCACCGCTGAACCTGAAGCCAGGCATGGTTGTGTGTGACAACGGCCGTAACCTGGTGGCGGCTCTGCAACTCGGCAGACTGACACATGTGCCATGCCTGGCCCATGTGTTAAATCTGATAGTTCAGCGTTTCCTCAAGACATACCCCAATCTGTCTGATTTGCTCACGAAGGTGCGCCGCATCTGTGCGCATTTCAGGAAGTCCAGCACAGATGCTGCCACTCTCAGGGCAGCGCAGCGCCGCCTCCAACTGCCCGCTCACCGACTGTTGTGCGACGTGCCCACGAGGTGGAATTCAACATTAACCATGTTATCCAGAGTTTACCAGCAGCGCAGAGCGATTGTAGACTGCCAGATGTCAACTTCCACCAGAACTGGTAGTCAGGTCAGTCAGCTTCCTCAAGTCTACAATGAGGAGTGGACGTGGATGTCTGATATCTGTCAGGTGCTGAGTAACTTTGAGGAGTCAACACAGATGGTCAGTGGCGATGCCGCCATCATCAGCCTCACCATCCCGCTGCTTGGCCTGTTGAAAAACTCTCTGATCAGCATGAAGTCGGAAGCTTTGCGCTCGTCACAAGAGACGGGGGAAGAAGATTCCCTTGTTGATAGCCAAAGCACCCTCAGGTCTGTTTCTCAGCGCATATCGGAGGAGGTGGAGGTGGAGGAGGATGAGGAGGAAGAGGAGGAGAATGTTGGCGAGACACAAGAGGGGACCATTGTTGAGTCCTTCACTGTTCAGCGTGTATGGGCAGAAGAAGAGGAGTTGGAGGAGTTGGAGGAGGAGGAAATGGACAGTCAGGCCAGTGAGGGGAGTGAATTCTTACGCGTTGGTACTCTGGCGCATATGGCAGATTTCATGCTAGGCTGCCTATCCCGTGACCCTCGCGTTCAAAGAATTTATTCCAGCACCGATTACTGGGTGTTCACTCTCCTGGACCCACGGTACAAGCAAAATCTTTCCACTCTCATCCCTGCAGAGGAAAGGAGTGTGAGAATGCATGAATACCAGCAGGCCCTGGTGCACAAGCTGAAACAGTATTTCCCTTCTGACAGCGCTAGCGGCAGAGTGCGTAGTTCTGCGGGACAAGTAGCGAGGGAGAGTAGGCGAGCAGGCAGCTTGTCCAGCACTGGCAAGGGTACGCTTTACAAGGCTTTTGCCAGCTTTATGTCACCCCAGCAAGACACTGTCACCTGTCCCCAGTCTCGGCAGAGTAGGGCTGATCTTTACAGAAAGATGGTGAGGGAGTACGTAGCTGACCATACCATCGTCCTAAATGATCACACAGCTCCCTACAACTACTGGGTTTCAAAGCTGGACATGTGGCACGAACTGGCGCTGTATGCCTTGGAGGTTCTTGCCTGCCCTGCCGCTAGCGTCTTGTCCGAGCGGGTTTTCAGTGCAGCTGGTGGCATCATCTCCGATAAGCGTACACGCCTGTCGACTGACAGCGCTGACAGGCTGACGCTTATTAAGATGAATAAAGCCTGGATTTCTCATAATTTCCAATCTCCACCAGGTGAAGGAAGCTCAACCTGAATAATTGATCCACTCCTCCTCCTCCTCATTTTCCTCCTTCTCCTCCTCTTTGTACAGTAAAGCAGAGGAAACTGGCGATTTTTTGACAGGGCCCACTGGCTCTAGCTATAGTACTTTATGCATTTAATTTTTCTGGAGGGCCACCTACCCGGTCCTCTGTTTTAAACAATTTTTGGGAGTGCCACATACAGGCACTCAATGTATTCCATTTTTCTGGAGGGCCACCTACCCGGTCCTCTGTTTTAAACAATTTTTGGGAGTGCCACATACAGGCACTCAATCTATTCAATTTTTCTGGAGGGCCACCTACCTGCTCCTCTGGTTTGAAAAATTTTTGGGACTGCCACATACAGGCACTATCCAAATTAAATTGTCTCCATAGCAGCCTCCACACGTTGTCTCCATTGCTACCTCCAAAAGTCGTCCATATAGCTGCCTCCATACATCGTCCCTTTATCAAACGAGGTGTGTCAGGCAGAAATTTGGGTTGTTTTCATGGATTACACATCAAAGTTGTTAACGTTGTCGCCACCCTGCTGTGTTATCCACAAAATATACTGGCAAACTTTTATCATTTACCAATATTATTTCAGCGCTTCTTGCGCATCTGTTTACATTCCCCTCACCCGGCATATCCTAAACTTATAAGAACGCTACTACACTTGATCTTATACAAAAGGTTCTTAGAAGTGCTGTTTGGGGAGTAGCCTAGAGACAGGGGCTTGGATTGGCGAAAGCTCGCCTGGCAGCGGAGCGCCAGCTCCATGCGCTTCTTGCGCATCTGTTTACATTCCCCTCACCCGCCATATCCCAAACTTATAAGAACGCTACTACACTTAACTTGGTGCAGGCTGGGACCGAGTCTGACCCTGGGGCTGGTCATATACTGCCGACGCAGAGAATTGCGGGGCCTACCTCGGTCCAGGTCTCAAAGGCCTACTACACCTCCTCCCACCCCTCCTCCTCCTCCGAATTACCATCCGTGGGCATGGCGCCATCAGTCGGTAGCTCTAGGCACAGCAGCAGTGCCATCGCTAAGCGACAGCAGGCGGTGCTCAAACTGCTGAGCCTAGGTGATAAAAGGCACACCGCCCAAGAGCTATTACAGGGCATTCCACATCAAAGTTGTTAACTTTGTCGCCACCCTGCTGTGTAATCCACAAAATATACTTGCAAACTTTTATCATTTACGGATATTATTTCAGCGCTTCTTGCGCATCTGTTTACATTCCCCTCACCCGCCATATCCTAAACTTATAAGAACGCTACTACACTTGATCTTATACAAAAGGTTCTTAGAAGTGCTGTTTGGGGAGTAGCCTAGAGACAGGGGCTTGGATTGGCGAAAGCTCGCCTGGCAGCGGAGCGCCAGCTCCATGCCAAGATCCAACTAACATAGTTTTAACTGCAGCACCTTTAATCTACTACTAGTTGACTGCCTCCATACATGGTCCCCTTATCAAACGAGCTGTGTCAGGCAGAATTTTGGGTTGTTTTCATGGCTTCCACATCAAACTTGTTAACTTTGTCGCCACCCTGCTGTGTAATCCCCAAAATATACTGGCAAACTTTTAGCATGTACCGATATTATTTGAGCGCTTCTTGCTCACCTCCTTTGGTTCCTCTCTGCCACCCATTGGTTTGAAGCCTGAGTCCAATTAGGGTATGTCGCCATGCCACTCTCTAGCCTGCTGCCGCTGCCTCTGCATGCCATCCCCTATAGTGTCAGGGTCAATTATTGGATGTTTTAGATGCTATCTAGCTTCATTCTGTCACTCTGTCATGGCCATGCTGTTGCCCATAATTTTGGCATAATGGTGCGATTAAGCAGCCTCAGAGGCATCCATGCATGCTGCCCCTGCTGTTTCCTGTCCATTTCCGTGGTGTTTCCATCCTTTTCTGAGGTTCCCAGGTGTTTGGCCAAGCTTCCCTGTGCAGAGCCTTGGTCCCCTTGAAAAATGCTCGAGTCTCCCATTGACTTCAATGGGGTTCGTTATTCGAGACGAGCACTCGAGCATCGGGAAAAGTTCGTCTCGAATAACGAGTACCCGAGCATTTTAGTGTTCGCTCATCTCTAGTGATGACATCACCACCATGGGATGACATCATGACACTGCCGCTCATCCGGTTTCTGTCTGGTAAGAAGACAAAGGAGGATTCAGGAGACAGAGGTGGCAGCCACAGTGCGAGGACACAAGAGGTGGTCAGGGGCCTCTATTGAAGCAACATATAGAGTAATTAAGGGCAATGTGTATAATAATAATAAAAGGGAACCAAATATAAAAAAGAAAAATGAAAGAGGTTGTTTAGTGAGGCTGCAGTCACAGACCGTGTGACATGTAACAAGTTATGGAGGTTAAAGTGGTGGAACCTGCAAGGATCACAAGAACCGGTGAATGTTGTTCCAACAGATCCATAGAGCGGCTGCTCACAGATCCAGATCTCTATGGCGCTGGCAGATAGTGGAGCACAGTACACAGTGCACACAGCCACCAGCAGGAATCCCAGGACACCAGGGCTAATTCTATAATACCCCAACATAAATGCCCCAACATTGCCCTAAGTCCCCCCTGCAGCCCGTGCACCGGAAGAGCGGGAAGGAGAAAGAGATTCCTTTAGTCTTCACCGTCTCCGCTGCCACTAGTTCCCTCATCCGAGTCTCCTGCCCTATAGGCGATATTTCCGTGTAGCAGCGGTCTCCAGGGACTCACATTACAGCCGCACTGCCAGGAAACAGTCACAATACTGACCGCAAAATTCTTCTAAAAGAGATTTCATTATTCTCAAAAATCAAGTCAATAAAAAGGAAAAAATTATAAAATCTGCAAAAACACTTTACAAAGAGTCACACGCTGCGCGCTCCTACCCGTCTCCTTCCGGGGCTTGTACTCTTCTCCTCCCTACATTATCCTATACATAAAAACTAATATAATCCATACATCAATGCTATAAATAAAGTATAATTACATATATAAAGTGCATGAAACTACCACAAACACCTAATGTACAGATTATTCCCACCTTACATATCACATATCACAGCCTCCCAATATCATCGTACACATATATAACGTCCCAGCCGCAGGTGACTGCAGTGCAGCGTGTGATACAGTGTATTCTAGAATAAATGTCATCTATAAAAAGCGTTTTCTTTATACAATTCATTATCATATTGTGATTCTCATTCTCACAAAATAAGTAAACAGCAAGAATATTTCCCTAAAAACCAAATTATAATGCAAAAAGTACTACATATCCTCCTTATAGCTAAAACTTTATGCAAACGATGTCTGTATTACACAAAGTGTTTCATTTCAAAGTCGCCATTTAAGCCTAAAGATCCGAAAACCTTCTCTTCTACTCTGAGCTTCAAAAATAGCTTCACCGCTCCAATTCTGCTCAACTTCCTCTAATACAAGACATTGGGGGTCATTTACTAAGGGCCCGATTCGCGTTTTCCCGACGTGTTACCCGAATATTTCCGATTTGCGCCGATTTTCTCTGAATTGCCCCGGGATTTTGGCGCACGCGATCGGCGCCGGGATGCGCGTGACGGAAATCGGGGGGCGTGGCCGAACGAAAACCCGACGTATTCGGAAAAACTGCCGCATTTAAAAACCGAAAATGTGTCGCTTGGGAAGCGCTTACCTTCACCTGGTCCAGCACGGTGTATTCCGGCGCGTTCAGATGATTTTCAGTGTAGCAGCGCCACCTGGTGGACGGCGGAGGAACTACTTTCATAAATCCCGTCCGGAACTGAATCCAGAGCAGAGAACGCGCCGCTGGATCGCGAACGGACCGGGTAAGTAAATCTGCCCCACTTTGTACCATATGGATCGCTATTATGAAATGTATTATAATGTATGGGTAGTTAGTGATCACTTTTCTCTTTTTTAATATTTCTAAAATGTTCATTCATCCTAGTTATCAATGTCTGACCTGTCCTCCTAATGTATCTTAAAGAACACCTGTCATCAGGTCTCTGCCACTAGTCCTGTCACCTCTACCTGTTGGAGCAGCTCACAAGGATCCCATCCCAGCCTTTATCTAGTTATTTCATACATTATTCATTGTAAAATCATCTTTTCTTTATCATGTAAATGAGGCTGGTCACATGGTCAGAGGCAGTGATGTCCTTTTGTGGCTACAAACAAAAGGTAGTTACTGTTGCGGTGGGTCTAGATGCAACATCTGCAAATTCATTCCTAAAAAAACTTCCTTCGTTTCTGCAACTACTAATATTTCCTACCAGATCAAAACGTATATGAATTGTGAGACGTGGCATGTAGTCTATCTTATACACTGTACCAAATGTTCCCTCCAGTATGTGGGCTGTACGGTCAGCGAGCATGTAACAGGGGCAAATCCTACCACTATCTCTAGCTCACGTAATCTATCTGGTATCTCGAGACATTTTAAGGATAAACACGCCGGGGTCATGAGTGGAATGATAGTGACGGCCATTGAGCATGTCACACGCCCAAATAGAGGAGGCAACTGGAAAAAATTACTATTAATGCGAGAAGCTTTCTGGATTCTAAATCTGGACACTCGCTTTCCCAAGGGATTAAATCATAAACAGGATTTGTTATACATATATTGACATAATCATATCTACTGCACAAATACTTGCATGTAATCGTTAACATTACTTGTTAACATTTTTGTAAACATCACCTGTTATCATCCACACTAACGAGCTAAGGGCACACCTCCTACAGGGTGTGGTACTCCCACGCCGGAAGTCCGCTTGTGCATACTGCATCCACTCTCATTTAAGTCTGGAGCGAGACACAGCAACTTAGGTATGATTAAGGACTAACAAACTATAGTCTGAAACGCGTTACCGCTGTATTTTTTGGTCGGTCCTGTGCGATTACCATTCATGTTACTTCCATGTTGTTCTACTATTGGAATTTTTCCTCTGTTTTTTAAAGGATATGAAGAATACATTTTTGGACATGTTTTAACAGCGAGTCTTTTTCCTTTGGATCTATCGGATGTTGAATGCTGGATTCCCTTCCTTTGCTTTTTGCCATTGTTTGTTTCTATATACCTGACCCTGGATTTCCGGACCAGCGTCACAGGGATTCCTTCTGCACCCGACCAGATCACTCCACTTGCAAGATTGAAACCAACTGTGGGTGAGCCGTTACCGTAAATTTTTTTCTTTGATTTAGTAATGTCACCCCTGTTCCCCCTCCCCTCTCCTCCCCCTGCTCAGGTCTGTGTGTAATGTATAGTAAAGCATTGCTGGTGTCTGTGCTTTATCTGCTGACATGCTGCATCCTCCCATACATATGTGAGAGACACAGACATCAGCTACACAAGTACCTGACATGTTCTTCTATAACATGGCTGCCTGGAGCTGCTGTATCTCTCCTATACACACACAGGGGGCGTGGCCACCAGCACCAGGAAGCACATGGAGGAGCCATTATATCTCACACCATTATACAGGCTGTCAGTCATGTGTATAGGAGTATCTCATACACACAGGCTGCAGGGGCCGCCAGCACCAGGAAGCACATGGAGGAGCCATTACACCATTATGCCTCACATCATTATACAAACTGTCAATCATGTGTATAGGAGTATCTCATACACACACAGGCTGCAGGGGGCGCCAGCACCAGGAAGCACATGGAGGAGCCATTACACCATTATATCTCACACCATTATACAGGCTGTCAGTCATGTGTATAAGAGTATCTCATACACACACAGGCTGCAGGGGGCGCCAGCACCAGGAAGCACATGGAGGAGCCATTACACTATTATACCTCACATCATTATACAGGCTGTCAAACATGTGTATAGGAGTATCTCATGCACACAGGCTGCAGGGGCCGCCAGCACCAGGAAGCACATGGAGGAGCCATTACACCATTATACCTCACATCATTATACAAACTGTCAATCATGTGTATAGGATTATTTCATACACAGGTTGCAGGGGGCGCCAGCACCAGGAAGCACATAGAGGAGCCATTACACCATTATACCTCACATCATTATACAAACTGTCAGTCATGTGTATAGGAGTATCTCATGCACACAGGCGGCAGGGGCCGCCAGCACCAGGAAGCACATGGAGGAGCCATTACACCATTATACCTCACATCATTATACAAACTGTCAATCATGTGTATAGGATTATTTCATACACAGGTTGCAGGGGGCGCCAGCACCAGGAAGCACATAGAGGAGCCATTACACCATTATACCTCACATCATTATACAAACTGTCAGTCATGTGTATAGGAGTATCTCATGCACACAGGCTGCAGGGGCCGCCAGCACCAGGAAGCACATGGAGGAGCCATTACACCATTATACCTCACATCATTATACAAACTGTCAATCATGTGTATAGGATTATCTCATACACAGGTTGCAGGGGGAGCCAGCACCAGGAATCACATAGAGGAGCCATTACACCATTATACCTCACATCATTATACAGGCTGTCAGTCATGTGTATAGGAGTATCGCATACATACAGGCTGCAGGGGGCGCCAGCACCAGGAAGCACATGGAGCAGCCATTTCATCATTATACAGGCTGTCAGTCAAGCACTGGGGGGTGTGGCTGTGCCTCCCACTCATGAATACGCTGGACAGCTTGAATATGTTAATGACTCATTGGACATTTTACAGGTCATTTGCATACAGCTTTAGGACCTCATTGCTTAAGTTTACAGGCATGTAGAGGGACAATGAATGGATAGAGGCAATGCTTTATAATGGCAGTTTATGAAAATATATTTAGTTTAGGGGTTAATTTGCCTGACAGGTTCTCTTTAAAGACAAAGTCGAAGACAAGTTTTTTATATGTCCTCAGGATAACAAAATAACACATTCTGTAATTCACTGTTATTAACAAAAATGCAGCATTTCACAGGCATAAGTCCAACCTTTCTCTATCAGTCCCGGGGCACACAATTTCAGTTTCCCCTGGACACCACCCTGTGACTTCTCTTAGGGTCAGGTGGCCATCTTGGATGAGATCGTGCAGATGAGATTTCTGTCTGTTTATGCTCTGTGTCTGTAGCCACTCCCCCTGCAAGGAAGCTCAGAGACACTGATCAAATCCTGTCAGCACATCATGAGCAGAGAGAGAGGCTGCAAACTACAAGCTACAAGGAGATAAGTGATCCGGGGGAAGGGGGAGGCAGGCACATATCTGTGAGATGTAGCGGAGCTCATAGTGTAATGGTCTATCAGCCTCTGTGTAATCATCTCATGCATCTCTCATCTGTCTCATCCCTCTATATGTCAGTGTGTTAGTACAATGTCAGAAGCCAGATTAAATTGTATATACACCTGTACCCTGATAATGTAACCACATTGTCACCTCACAGAACTAGATGGATCATAATGGGGCAGATTTACTTACCCGGCCCATTCGCGATCCAGTGGCGCGTTCTCTGCGGTGGATTCGGGTCTTCCGGCGATTCACTAAGGTAGTTCCTCCGACATCCACCAGGTGTCGCTGCTGCGCTGAAGTCCGCCAAGACCCGCCGGAGTTCACGATCCTATACCACCTGGTGAAGGTAAGTGCGACCCTTTTTTTTCAAAAATGCGGCGGTTTCTCCGAATCAGTCGGGTTTTCGTATGGCCACGTCCCCGATTTCCGTCGCGTGCATGCCGGCACCGATGTGCCACAATCCGATCGCGTGCGCCAAAAACAGGGGGCAATACAGGGAAAACCGGAGCAAAGCAGAAATATTCGGGTAACACGTCGGGAAAACGCGAATAGGGCTCTTAGTAAATGACCCCCAATGTGTCTGCTAGAGAAGCCCCGCCCACACCCTGGGATTTTGCACTGAGCAGCCAAGGGAGTGATAACAGCAATAACACTGAGTAACATTGTAAAGTAAAGGGTAAAATGATCCTTATTGTGTAAACATCACGAGGGGATTGAAATGTGAGAATTCTCATTTGTGGGAAAACCCCTTTAAGCCACAGGGGCAGATCCACATATAAATAACTGAAAGAAGTCGCCTTATAGTCCTTCTTCCCTCCTGAAGTAAACAGTTGGGTTATTCCCTGTGTAAATCTTTCATTCCTACATTTCTACCCGCTTTGTACTTCACACAGGGAAGAAACCTTCTTTTCACTGGATTTTTTATTTTTCCTTTTTGTGGCTGTGTATTATCTCATCTTTAATACATTTTGTTTCCCATGGACTATTTTTGGTAAAAGATTTCCTATGACTGGATCGTGTCGGAGAATGAACCAATTTTTATTTATGACCTGATGAAATGATTGGGAACATTTATTACCTCCATTGTGTTCTTTCTTAATTTTTCATTACTCGTATTGCTATTATTTAACCCATTTTTCTCTTCTTATATTTTTTATGCTTTTTTTAATATCTTATTATATAGTTTTTTAAAAAAATATTCTCTTCTAAAATTTGTAAGTGTATCATTGAGACTTCCATAACATTGATTCAGCCACACAAGCAGACAAGTCCCCGCGCTCTGCCGGTGTTCACTATACGCGCAGCTGTCATACACTCTGCCTTCAAATAATTTCTCAATCCACTCACCCCCTTCCCTCTGGTACTTAGCCCTGATCACTCTCTTCCTATGAGCCGGTCACAGAGGGAGAAGTGTCCTGGCTCCTCTCCTCTGCTCGCCCCATTACCTGCATCAGTGACCCCATCCCCTCGCCCCACTACCTGCATCAGTGACCCCATCCCCTCACCCCACTACCTGCATCAGTGACCCCATCCCCTCGCCCCACTACCTGCATCAGTGACCCCATCCCCGCGCCCCATTACCTGCATCAGTGACCCCATCCCCTCGCCCCACTACCTGCATCCGTGACCCCATCCCTTCGCCCCACTACCTGCATCAGTGACCCCATCCCCTCGCCCCACTACCTGCATCAGTGAGCCCATCCCCTCGCCCCACTACCTGCATCAGTGAGCCCATCCCCTCGCCCCACTACCTGCACTAGTGACCCCATCCCCTCGCCCCACTACCTGCATCAGTGACCCATCCCCTCACCCATCTACCTGCATCAGTGACCCCATCCCCTCACCCATCTACCTGCATCAGTGACCCCATCCCCTCACCCCACTACCTGCATCAGTGACCCCATCCCCTCACCCCACTACCTGCATCAGTGACCCCATCCCCTCGCCCCACTACCTGCATCAGTGACCATATCCCCTCGCCCCACTACCTGCATCAGTGACCCCATCCCCTCGCCCCACTACCTGCATCAGTGACCCCATCCCCTCCCCCACTACCTGCATCAGTGACCCCATCCCCTCACCCCACTACCTGCATCAGTGACCCCATCCCCTCCCCCTGCATCAGTGACCCCATCCCCTCACCCCACTACCTGCATCAGTGACCCCATCCCCTCCCCCTCTACCTGCATCAGTGACCCCATCCCCTCGCCCCACTACCTGCATCAGTGACCATATCCCCTCGCCCCACTACCTGCATCAGTGACCCCATCCCCTCACCCCACTACCTGCATCAGTGACCCCATCCCCTCCCCCACTACCTGCATCAGTGACCCCATCCCCTCACCCCACTACCTGCATCAGTGACCCCATCCCCTCCCCCTCTACCTGCATCAGTGACCCCATCCCCTCGCCCCACTACCTGCATCAGTGACCATATCCCCTCGCCCCACTACCTGCATCAGTGACCCCATCCCCTCACCCCACTACCTGCATCAGTGACCCATCCCCTCCCCCACTTCCTGCATCAGTGACCCCATCCCCTCGCCCCATTACCTGCATCAGTGACCCCATCCCCTCGCCCCATTACCTGCATCAGTGACCCCATGCCCTCGCCCCATTACCTGCATCAGTGACCCCATCCCCTCCCCCACTACCTGCATCAGTGACCCCATCCCCTCACCCATCTACCTGCATCAGTGACCCATCCCCTCGCCCATCTACCTGCATCAGTGACCCCATCCCCTCGCCCATCTACCTGCATCAGTGACCCCATCCCCTCCCCCAATACCTGCATCAGTGACCCCATCCCCTCGCCCCACTACCTGCATCAGTGACCCATCCCCTCGCCCCACTACCTGCATCAGTGACCCCATCCTCTCGCCCCACTACCTGCATCAGTGACCCCATCCCCTCACCCCACTACCTGCATCAGTAACCCCATCACCTCGCCCCACTACCTGCATCAGTGACCCCATCCCCTCTATAACCCGCCATCTCTCTCTATAACCCGCTCTCTATAACCCGCTCTCTATAACCCGCTATGTCTCTCTATAACCCATTCTCTCTCTATAACCTGCCCTCTCTATAACACGCTGTCTCTCTCTATAACCCTCTATGTCTCTCTATAACCCGCTCTCTCTCTATAACCTGCCCTCCCTATAACCTGCCCTCTCTATAACCTGCCCTCCCTATAACCTGCCCTCTCTATAACCTGCCCTCTCTATAACCTGCCCTCTCTATAACCTGCCCTCTCTATAACCTGCCCTCTCTATAACACGCTATGTCTCTCTATAACCCGCTCTCTCTCTCTCTATAACCCGCTCTCTCTCTCTCTATAACCCGCTACCTCTCTATAACCCGCTACCTCTCTATAACCCGCTACCTCTCTATAACCCGCTATGTCTCTCTATAACCCGCTATGTCTCTCTATAACCCGCTACGTCTCTCAATAACACGCCGTCTCTCTATAACCAGTTCTCTCTATAACCCGCCATCTCTCTATAACCCGCTCTGTCTTTCTATAACCAGCTCTGTCTCTCTATAACCAGCTCTGTCTCTCTATAACCAGCTCTGTCTCTCTATAACCAGCTCTGTCTCTCTATAACCAGCTCTGTCTCTCTATAACACGCTCTCTCTCTATAACCCGCTCTCTCTATATAACCCGCTCTCTCTCTATAACCCGCTCTCTCTCTATAACCCGCGCTCTCTCTATAACCCGCGCTCTCTCTCTCTATAACCAGTTCTCTCTCTATAACCCGCTCTCTCTCTCTATAACCAGTTCTCTCTCTATAACCTGCCCTCTCTATAACCCGCTATGTCTCTCTATAACCCATTCTCTTTATAACCTGCCCTCTCTATTACACGCTGTCTCTCTCTATAACCCTCTATGTCTCTCTATAACCCGCTATGTCTCTCTATAACCCGCTCTCTCTCTATAACCCGCTCTCTCTCTCTATAACCCGCTCTCTCTCTCTATAACCCGCTCTCTCTCTCTATAACCCGCTCTCTCTCTCTATAACCCGCTCTCTCTCTATAACCCGCTCTCTCTCTATAACCCGCTCTCTCTCTCTATAACCAGTTCTCTCTCTATAACCCGCTACCTCTCTATAACCCGCCACCTCTCTATAACCCGCCGTCTCTCCATCTCTATATCCCGCTCTCTCTCTCTATAACCCGCCCTCTCTATGTTATGTCCTCAGTAGAAATCCAGCTGCATAGGTTTCCGTCTGCAGTGTAAGGTTGGTAACAGCGCACATTTCCTAGCTTGTAGTTTTCAATGCACTATGGGAAATGTCCCGAGGCATTGTGGGAAATGTCCCGAGGCATTGTGGGAAATGTCCCGAGGCATTGTGGGAAATGTCCCGAGGCATTGTGGGAACCTCTTTATGTCATGGTGGGAAGAGGAGTTCATTTACTCTCACCACAATACCTTCAAGGGGAGCATTGTCTGGTACGGGCGGTACATCGACGATATACTGATTGTGTGGTCGGGTGGTGTGTCGTCCGTGCCAGACTGCCACATATCTTAATAACAATTATGTCAATCTCAGCATGACTTTCAGTGTGGATCAGGTTGAAGTACCTTTCCTTGATTTACTGTTGAAGGGCTACCCGGCAGAGGGAAAAGTGGGCACCAGCCTATACAGAAAACCCTCAACACAATTTTAAATGCATCCAGCAATCATCCTGCACACACTATCAAGTCTATTCCTGCAGGAGAGTTTATAAGACTTAAGAGGGCATGTACTGACCAAAAAGAGTTTCTCAAACAAGCCAATGCATTAAGCCACAGATTAGCCTCTAGAGATTATCCTAAATGGATGATAGATAGAGGCTTCAAAATTGCCAATAAGAAAGATCGGAATATTCTTTTATCCACTCAAAAAACATCTAAAACCCATTTTGAAAAATATAAAACAACTTTCTCTACCTAATTTAGCTCTGACTTTCCACAAATTGTCCACATTATTAAGAAAAATCTACCGATTCTTCATCAGGATGACAAATTAAATGTCATCTTGAAAGACGGATGTAATTTCATATCAAAAAAAGGACAAACCTTAGGTGCCATTCTTTCTCCTATCATGTATATAGGTTCTACTACCCACAAATTAAAAACCAGAATTGCGGAACATTTAAGGGATAGCACAAAAAAACTTTCAGAAAAACATGGCAGGAGCATCCAGACATTTTGCAAATATACATAAAGGTGATACATCCTCCTTTTGCTACTTTGGATTCGAAAAGGTACACGCTCCGCCCAGGGGAGGGGACAGGAGAAAAATATTATTACAAAGAGAAGTATTTTGGATTTTTAAGTTCGGTACCAGGTCACCTCAGGGTTTAAACTTTAGAACGGATTTATCATATTTTTACTAATCAGATGTTTGTTTATTTGCATCCACAGAATGTCATTAACTTCTCTATGTTTACAGAGAGGTGGAAATGCCATTTCGTGTTTGATTGCATTCGTATACAACAATCTTTTTTCTATTGGGTTATATATCATACAAATATTTTTATTAGAAGCCTTTATTTATAGATCCGAGTCTAGTTGTTTATACTGACAGAATGTTGGTAACTTTTGCATGTTTACTAAGAGTTTGAAACATCATTACGGGATTGATTGCACCGGCACTCAGTAGGTTTCGTTTCCAGGTTTCATAACAACGAATACCATAAATGCTAGCTGTTACTTACAGATTTACCATCTGTTATCAAGGTTTTCTTCTTGCTATGAATATTATAATGTCTGTATTGATTACATGGGGTTGTGTGAAATACTACGATACATACGATTCATTGTTACGTATTGTGACATATGATTAACACACACCCCTTATCCTTTGATTGGTGGATTTTTCCTTTATATTCTTAAACACATTGGGGCAGATTTATCAAGCTGTCTGAAAGTCAGAATATTTCTAGTTGCCCATGGCAACCAATCACAGCTCAGCTTTCATTTTACCAGTGCTCATGAATATTTAAAAGGGGAGCTGTGATTGGTTGCCATGGGCAATTAGAAATATTCTGACTTTCAGACAGCTTGATAAATCTGCCCCATTGTGTATTTACATGCTATGACTAAGAGCTGCAGTAGCTCGAAACGCGTCAGCTGTAACCTTGTTCTACCCATCATGTTTTAATCTTTGATACCAATAAAGAAGAAAGATTTTAAGGAAGTGCCGTGTTCACCTTGATTGAAAATGTCAGATTACACCCCGTGCTAACATGTAAGAGGACAGTATACTCTATAACTCCCTCCTCGATCCCCTACAATCTGGTTACCGCTATTTACTCTCCACTGAAACTGCTCTAAAGTCTCCAATGATCTCCTCACTGCTAAATCCAGAGGAGACTCTTCTCTCCTCATTCTTCTGGATCTATCGGCAGCGTCTCATACTGTGGACCCCCAGCTCCTCCTCAGGGGCTTCGCTCCATTGGCCTGAAGGACCCTGCAGTCTCCTGGCTTTCTTCCTATCTCTCTGACCGCACTTTCAGTGTCTCCATCTCTGGATCTTTCTCTTCTCCTCTTCCTCTCAGTGTCGGGGTTCCTCAGGGATCAGTCCTAGGTCCTCTCCTCTCAGTGTCGGGGTTCCTCAGGGCTCAGTCCTAGGTCCTCTCCTCTCAGCGTCGGGGGTCCTCAGGGCTCAGTCCTAGGTCCTCTCCTCTCAGTGTCGGGGGTCCTCAGGGCTCAGTCCTAGTTCCTCTCCTCTCAGTGTCGGGGTTCCTCAGGGCTCAGTCCTAGGTCCTCTCCTCTCAGTGTCGGGGTTCCTCAGGGCTCAGTCCTAGGTCCTCTCCTCTCAGTGTCGGGGTTCCTCAGGGCTCAGTCCTAGGTCCTCTCCTATCAGTGTTGGGGTTCCTCAGGGCTCAGTCCTAGGTCCTCTCCTCTCAGTGTCGGGGTTCCTCAGGGCTCAGTCCTAGGTCCTCTCCTCTCACTGTCGGGGGTCCTCAGGGCTCAGTCCTAGGTCCTCTCCTCTCAGTGTCGGGGGTCCTCAGGGCTCAGTCCTAGGTCCTCTTCTCCCTCTATACTGCCCCCATTGGACAAACCATCAGCAGATTTGGTCTCCAGTATCATCTCTATGCTGATGACACCCAGCTAAACATATATGCTAATATGGCTTAAGATACATTGGGAGGACATGTCAGAAATCCATATGTTACAAAATGTCTTGTATTAGAAGAAGTTGAACAGAATTGGAGCAGTGAAGCTTTTTGTGAAGCTAAGAGTAGAAGAGAAGGTTTTTGGATCTATGAAGTAAAAACACGGACTCCTTTAGGCTTAAATGGCGAATGAGAATCACAATATGATAATGAATTGTATGAATAAAACGCTTTTTATAGATGAAATTTATTCTAGAATACACTGTATCACACGCTGCACTGCAGTCACCTGCGGCTGGGACGGTCTATATGTGTACGATGATATTGGGAGGCTGTGATATGTGATATGTAAGGTGGGAATAATCTGTACATTAGGTGTTTGTGGTAGTTTCATGCACTTTATATATGTAATTATACTTTATTTATAGCATTGATGTATGGATTATATTAGTTTTTATGTATAGGAGGAGGAGAGTACAAGCCCCGGAAGGAGACGGGTAGGAGCGCGCAGCGTGTGACTCTTTGTAAAGTGTTTTTGCAGATTTTATGAATTTTTCCTTTTTATTGACTTGATTTTTGAGAATAATGAAATCTCTTTTAGAATAATTTTGCGGTCAGTATTGCAGTATTGTGACTGTTTCCTGGCAGTGCGGACCATCCAACTAGCGGCTCTAATGTGATCCGAGTCCCTGGAGGCCCCGTTTGTTTGATGCACACAAGCTTAGACCTGGGAAGTGTTTGGTGGTTGGCATTCCCGTTACTGCAAAAGAAGACCGCGGATCTTTACACCGTATGATTTTTACCTTGAAGATACTGTGTAAGGATGTATGGAAAACAAACTCTTTAATTCCACTGAAAAATAAAATCTGATTAGTATTTTACCTCAGAGACCGGAGGTTGTGTAATCCTGGTGCAAGTCTTTCTAATCCCTCAGGGGTTATAGAACATCTGGATAGATCGAGTCCTTCTATATGTGAGCAGCACTCCATGATGAATGATAACACGGTGCAGTCTAGAGCTGAAATCGTAATGTTGGAAAGGTCAAATCTTCGGTGTGATTTTAACGATTCCTGCACCAGAACCTTATTCCTGGCTTCAAACAGATACCACAAAGTCCTGAGAAGACACTGCTTTTGGTTCTTACTTTCCATCACACTCTGTTCTTGTGTACTATAGTTATTCTGCCTCTGTTCCTCAGTAATGAAGTTCTTCAGCCAAGTGATGACGTCTCTGGAGGCCTGAGCTGCTGGTGTGTCCAGGTATCCGGTTAGTAGTGACCTGGTGGTGGCATCTGATAGACCACACAGGAAGCGGAGGAACATCTCACCTCGTCCATCAGGATAGGATTTGGCTTTCTCTAGTGATTTCTGTAACTTCTCAGGAGAATAATCGGCATAATGCACAAAGGCAGAGAAGAATTCCTGGACAGTGAGATGTAAGAAGGAATAGGACACAGGTTCCCCCGATTCCATCAGGAAACTTGATAAGAGCTTTGACTTATTGTCCACATGGAAAGACTCCAGATCCCGACCATCAAATATAATCGTGTGATTCATGACCCCATGTTCTGCCATCCATCCGATGGACTGCAGGAGCTTCTGGGCGCCACTTTTCTCCAGGCTGTGATTGGACAGGATGTTGGCGACAAATATGGCAAAGAGCTGGGTCACGGTTCTGGGTAATAATGAGACCTGCTGGTCACTACTTGTGGTCTGGAAGCTCCTGGATAATACTGTACAGATGATCCAGCAGTAGGACGGGAGGTAACAGAACGTGTACAATGTGTCATTCTGCCTCACATAGGTAAAAGCCTTTTCTGCCAGTTCAGGATCATGGAAGAAATTGTCAAAGTAAATCTTTCTTTCTTCTGTGAAGAATCCACTGATTTCTACCATTCGCTGGAAATCCCTACAATCCATTGATGCCAGTCTGGTCGGGCGACTGGTCATCAGAACAGAACAACCATTAAGAAGAGACTTTCCCACCAAACTGACCACAATGTGACCACAACGTTCCGGCTGTTTAGGGTCGGAGCACAAGTGACGGGATGTGAAATCCATTGTCTGATTGCTTTCATCTAATCCATCAAATATAAAGAGAAGTTTCTCTGGATCTTGTAGGATGTTCCCGAGCTGCTGCCACAGATGTGGGTATTGAAGAAGGATCAGGGTCTCCAGACTAACCTTATCCAGTTTGTTGAGTTCTCGAAATTTGAAGAAGAAGACAAAAGAGAATCTTTGATAGAGATCGCCCTTCACCCAGTCATAGACAATCTTCTGCATCAGCGTGGTCTTCCCTACCCCGGGCACTCCGCTCACCAGCACCATATGTGGTACCAGTCTGGACCGGTGGCACCAGCGGAACATCTTGTTGGGGGAAATACGTTGTAATTCATGATGTTTCTTCTTTACATATTCCTCATGTCTTGCCCCGGTCTCTATGAGCTCATTCTCAGAGCGTTCCCTAAAGTGATGAGTGGAGACAAGGATGAGGGTCACATAACGTGTGCAGAAGGGAAAACTCTCCTCCTCCTGGTTACATCTCGGAGGTTTGTTCTCTACAAGTTTCTCCGTTTTCTCATATAAATGTTTCTTGTGATGGTTCTGGATTTCTATTGAGCAAAAAAGAAAATGATGGTGAATATAAGAGGCGAATATAGAAGAACAAAGCAGAAATACAATGATGTTGTCTCGATGAGTATGTCTACAAGCAAAATAAATGGCCGTTAAAAACTGGAAAACATCGGTCTGGAGTCCACAGATGTCTGGATTATGACCAATCAAAAATCTGATGTAAATACTTTTGTGTAAAAACTATAAAAACAATA
The DNA here is from genome assembly GCF_040894005.1 of Engystomops pustulosus. Lineage (NCBI taxonomy): Eukaryota > Metazoa > Chordata > Amphibia > Anura > Leptodactylidae > Engystomops > Engystomops pustulosus. Next base: position 4,912,002 of record NC_092417.1, read on the forward strand.
AAACAATACTCAGGTAGGCTGTGGCGTTGTACCAAGGGGCCCAAAGAGTGCCAAGAAAATATTCCCCACACCATGACACCACCACCACCAGCCTGACCCGCTGATACAAGGCAGGATGGATCCATGCCTTCATGTTGTTGATGCAAAATTCTGACCCTACCATCCGAATGTCGCAGCAGAAATCGAGACTCATCAGACCCGGCAACGTTTTTCCAATCTTCTACTGTCCAATTTCGATGAGCTTGTGCAAATTGTAGCCTTAGTTTCCTGTTCTTAGCTGAAAGGAGTGGCACCTGGTGTGGTCTTCTGCTGCTGTAGCCCATCTGCCTCAAAGTTGGATGTACTGTGCGTTAAGAGATGCTCTTCTGCCTACCTTGGTTGTAACGGGTGGCGATTTGAGTCACTGTTGCCTATCTATCAGCTCGAACCAGTCTGCCCATTCTCCTCTGACCTCTGGCATCAACAAGGCATTTCCGCCCACAGAACTGCCGCTCACTGGATGTTTTTTCTTTTTCGGACCATTCTCTGTAAACCCTAGAGATGGTTGTGCGTGAAAATCCCAGTAGATCAGCAGTTTCTGAAATACTCAGACCAGCCCTTCTGGCACCAACAACCATGCCACGTTCAAAGGCCACAAATCACCTTTCTTCCATACTGATGCTCGGTGTGAACTGCAGGAGATTGTCTTGACCATGTCTACATGCCTAAATGCACTGAGCTGCCGCCATGTGATTGGCTGATTAGAAATTAAGTGTTAAAGAGCAGTTGGACAGGTGTACCTAATAAAGTGGCCGGTGAGTGTGTGTATATATATATATATATATATATATATATATATATATATACAGTGATATGCAGTGATAATAGGTAAAACTGTATAGCATGTGCAACGGCCAGACCACATCTGGGAACGATCCCATTTAATCTCTCTGAAACTGATCTAAGAGGTCTACAATGTTTTATATCCCTGTATAATGCCTCATATGAAAGTACAAATGACTAATGCAATACTGTTATACCCGCCAGCAAGGACAGATCAGGTGCCCCCTAGAGTATCCGCATATCCAGGGAAGTACACTTGTTTCCAAAGGACCGGTAAAGGAAAGTCAGTAGGGAACTTAACCGCTGAGTTTTGTAAAAATACTATTTTGGTAAATGAGGATAAAGATGGATATAAAGCACAGTGGTTCCTTAACCAAACTACGACTAGGACTGATATATGGGGGTTATGTGGAGATTTGAAACTTAGACCTAGATTGCCTGTAAGTTGGTGTGGTAGTTGTGCTCTCTTACTCAAGTACTTATGCCATTCCAGACAGTAGTGGAGTTCCCAGGGAAGTACCTGATGAATTTAAAGCAAGAAATCAAATAGAAACAGGGTTTGAGTCAATTTTCTTTTGGTGGATTACACTTAATAAAAATGTTGATTGGATAAATTATATTACTATAATCAACAGAGATTTATAAATTATACTAGGGATGTGATAAAAGGAATAGCAGAACAACCTGGTCCAACATCCCTAATGACACGGCAGAATAGGACGGCCATAGACATGTTGTTAGCTGAGAGCGGAGGGGTCTGTAAAATGTTTGGTACTTACTGCTGTACATTTATTCCAAATCAAACAGCTGCAGATGGAAGTATAACCAAAGCACTACAAGGTCTTACGTCATTATCGGAAGAATTGGCAGAACATTCTGGTATCGATAACACCTTTTCAAATTGGATTTAGTCATGGCTGGGTAAGTGGAATATATATATATATGGTGTCGAGTCCGTTTATCTCACTGACAGTCGTGACATCCATACTTGTGACATGCGGATGTTGCTGTATCCCTTGCATAAGGGGACTTCTTCAGAGATGAATAGATACAACAATTTGGAATCAAACAATAAGTTGGAATCAAATCTTTCTAAAGAAAAATTATAAATAAAAAGAAGAGATGATCCTCCTTCACTTTGGGGAGTTCGGTGAAGAAAATAATGAGAAATCCCGGCAGTAGCCTTTTTCTACTGAAGTACCTAAAGCAGGGAAGGAAGCGTCATTTCTTTTCTCAAAAGGGGGGATTGATAGGGATACCCTAAAATTATAGTTATAGTATAATATTCCTAGTCAGCATTTAAGACACCTTGGGATACAGACCTTCAAACGTCTTTTAGGAAAGATTAGTTCAGTAAATACCATTGTTCAGACTACGTGTGGTATATGCCTATTCTAAAGTGTATAAAAGACAACTACCTGTTCAAATAAAGTGTATTTTGTGCTTTTTGCTCAGACTAACTTTGAGTCTGTGTATATCACATATTGCTTGTGAGCTCCATGTACTATTTAATAATTCGGCTTCCGTCCAATATACTCCCTGCACTGGTCGACTTGAGACCAGACCCAACAATGCCCAAGCTGATGGAGGTGGAGACTGAGGAGAAGTGAACATGGCGTTTTACATTGCGGCCATACTAACTTTGCTGGTGTTCCTGCTCTATCCTCCTCCTCGTGCTGCCACCGAAATCTCACGGTCTCAACTCCACCCGTAGTGCCTCACCAAAGTGTGTTTGTACTCCCTCATTTTTGTTTCACGCTCAGGTATTGGAATGAAGGATGGATCCAGCAGTATGGCCACCCAGTATTCAGCAGTGTATCCACACAACTCAGATGTCAGGGAGCAGGCACTGGAGCATATAGTGACTTAGGTGGCCCAGGCTGCCAAGAGGCAAGAGCCAGGTGTTCTCAGTGTCTCCTCCTCTGCATCTCACCAACCAATGACGCCCATGAGCAGCTCACGGTGCCCAACACCTCCTTCTGCTTTAAAACTGTTCACTGCTGACAGTGTAGTAGCAGACCACCGGTCTGGAAACCCACCCTGTGAGCCTTACGTGGTGTGGACTGGCACCTCTTCTTCCTCATCCGTCACCATTATATCCTATGTCATGGCCTGAAGAGCTTTTTCTAGGAACCAAAAGATGGGATCATCGGCTCTGACCATATTTGTGGCATATTGGAAGCACAAATGTCCCTCATGGAGGCCTAGAGTTGTTGGCGAGTTCTGTTGGTCACTACTTCAACTCACCTAGGCGTTCTGTAGGTAGAATTCCACAACTGCCTACTTATGTTGACATACCCTGTCCAGCATAAGTAAAGTGGTATTCAGTCTAGTTGCTACATGTTATATGAGGCGGTGGGTGGTCAGGTCAAAGTTCCTCTGCTGTGAAGATAGGCAAGCAGGAGCAGGGTATGAGCTTCAAAATTGCAAACACAAGGAGTGAACCGTAAGCAGCAGCCCCTGGCAGACCTGTATAGTTGGCCAGGAACCTTTGCACCACTAACTCGAGCAAAAGTGCAACACATGGGACATACGTCAACTTGGCTCGACTATAAGTTTCCAGCCATTGTCGCACACCAGCTTGCCGGGCTTCAGCTTCAGCAACAGCAACCACTCATCTGTTTGCTCCTGGAGCCGGTGTACGGTCATTCACCCAGACAGATAAGTTTTAGCACAGCCTTTTGCTGTTTCCCTATGGCTTGGCTAAAAGTGATGCTGTGGGCGCTGTGCTGACTGGAGGAGTAAGCAGGAGAGGAGAAAGCAAAGTAGGATGAGGAAATGCTCCTATTCAGGACCTAAGCTTGTACATGTGATGGGACAAACCTTCACTGAGGGTGAAAGGATCGTGTGTTTACGTGACAGTGGTGCTGCTGGTGGTGGCGCCTTACCCTCCCTTAGCAGGGAAACAGGAGGCTTTGTGGCTGAGGAAATGGTGGAACAGGATGGGCCAACTGAAGCAGCAGGGGAGTCTTAGGTGTTTCCAGGTTTATTGGTGTCTCCACCACTGCAGCTCATGTTTACTCTGCAGGTTCCTGGTCATGCATAAGGTGCTCAGATTGTTAAGGCTTTGGCCAAGCTTTTTGGACTGATGGCACAGCCTGCATTCTGTGAAAAAAATTGCAGGCACACTGCGGGCACCCTGTGGTATGGCCTTTATTTCCTGGGTTCCTGGGCACAGGTTGTAGCAGTCAACAAAATGGCTAATGTATGCCTGCTGCGCCTTGGACCTCCCGCTTCTTCCACCTACAAGTATTCTTCTTATCTTTAATCTTGGGAATTTTACAACACTGGGACAGGGGCATTTGGATGAGCCACAGTTTCCAAAATAGGAGAGTCATTCTATAGACTGACTGCTCCATGACTTGTGGCTGAAACGACTTTGTTTATTGGAAGGAGGCTGAAATGGAGGGCTCTGCAATTCCAAATGAGGATAGGCAGGGTGAAGATAACCCCTCGGAAGTTGGTGCACTGCCATGTAATTGACCAATGGTTCAGCTTTGCATGACCTATTTGGGCCTACCAGTACACATGCCCACCCTGGTGCCTACGTGCACCAGAAGAAAACTTGGAGGAGAGACTGAACACGTCCTCTCCCTGCAGGACCAGTTTCATCCCCATCAGCAGCACCACAGCCACGTCCTTATCCCTTAATTCTTGCTTTCCTCATTTTAAAAGATCTGCAGTACCAAACTTTACTGTGACAGGACCTTTACAATCAAGGTATTACTGGATGCTAGTCACTGGCAAAATTTTATGATCCACATATTAAAGCCCAATATTCTCTTACAATGAATTTTTTCTGAGCCACATATTAAAGCCCAATATTCTCTTACAATGAGACTTTTCTGACCTAGTTAATAAGGGAAATATTCTCTGAGAACACATTTTTTAACCAAGTATTAAAGCGCAATTTATTCTGTCAACAAGGCTTTTTTGAACCATTTATTAATAGCGAAATATTCCCTGTTAACAAGACTTTTCTGAACTACATATTAAAGCACAATATTCTCTCACTACACTACAGTAAGTGCTCAGAATTCTAGTGCTGTAATTATTGTATTATATTGGGCTTCATGCAGTATCTATGAACTGGGCTCATATTTGGTGCTGTACATATGTATAGAACTTGGTTCTGTTCTGTATTTATAATTTTTGCTTGGTTTTGGAGCTTTACTTATGGTGTGTGTTTGGATCTGGTACGGTATTTATGTGCTGTATAGAACTTGGTTCTAGTGCCTGTGTACTTTCTTCTGGTTGTAGTATTTATTTATGGGGCTATGTTTTTGAATGAGTGAATAAGTTAGATTATTAGTTAGTTTATTATAGCCCTCATTTACACAAATGTTTTCACGGCCATGGATTCCACTGCCAGCATGTGAGCAGTGCCACAAAAGATGGTCAGGAATAGGACCTAGTCTATCTTTTCAATCAGGGCAGAGGTCTATTGTTATCTGTGTTGGAGGGATCATGTTCCCCTGTTTGTGGCCCTGCTCACAATGTGGACCCATCGCTTCCCAATCCCTCACTTTCCTTATTGTTGTATAGTTAGACATTTGATGCAGTCCTGCTTTTCCCTCTGCTGTTGATATGTCTGGCTCTGAAGCCTGCAGACATGGTGACATCACATTGTGCCTACTGGCCTTTGTGGCACATACCAATGGCAGAGGCTCAATGACGATTGTATCCAATTCAACACTTGAAGCCAGGGACATCCCTATCACCTCCAAGGACAGGGGGGAAGTGCCCAAAATCCAAAACAAGATGGTTTTGTGGTATGCAGTAAATATATATTTTTATTTGCTATTTTCCACAGGCTTCTCTATTATGACTTGGAGAGGAGGAGGAGCATGTTACGTGCTGCATGTAGCGCGTGGTGCATGGAGCTGGAGGTGATGATGCAGATCGCCCGGAGCTGACCTAACCAGGTGCTCACTCATGGCTCACATGCAGATGTGTGCGATTGTGTCGCCCTCTGATTAATATTGGAGCAGCATGTTAGCCTCGGACGACACCAAATGCTGATCGGATCCTCAAGTTTTCTTGCTGCCACTGGAGTACGGATGACGTGGTCGATCTAGCTGTCTGGAGAAAGGCATCAACACTCTCCTGGTCTTTGGAGGTGGTGGCGTTCTCAGGAGGGCTCAGTTGCCCCCTCTGTTGGTGCTTCTTGAAATAGGAAGGTGCTTCTGTCCCTCTTGTGCCCCAGATGTCCCGGATATTCTGTGCCTGGAGGCGATTTCGTGAGCAACTTCTCTTAGAGCGCTCCCCAGCTGAACAATAATTAGCCACTTGGGTCTGGGGTGTCTTCTTGCAACTTCTATTGAAGCTAATAATATCTTGCCGTCTGGTGTCCGTATTTTACTTTTACTTAAAAATTACAGCTATTTGGCTAACTAATCCGTACTGATCTCTTTGTTCCGCGTTTTGTCCGATGCCCAGAGTTCTGGTGACTAGTGAGAGAACTCTTTGTATCACTCTTTCTAAACTAACTCGGCTGTCGGAGCCCTAAACAGCCAGGCTTGCTTAATTGTTAACTTTTACTAATATCCAGCGACTATATCATTATTAGTTATGCATCGAGAGAACTTCATGCTGGACAAATACTGTCCGCGCTAATATTATCTCCATTCTTGGTGTCTATATTTTGGTTATCTGATAAACTAACCGCTGTCTCACTGTCTGATCTAGTGAGAGAATTCCCTGCTTAATGCATTAGTCTTCTTGTACTTATCCGGCTCCAGCCTTGCTTGTATAACGACTAACCTCGCATTGCATAGTGTACGGTTCATTAATTTACCAAGTCATCAGTTAAATCTACAAGACTTGTATATCGTTCTATACATGCCGATTTGTGTAGATTTTCACCCGGCTGAAAGGAAAAAGAAGGCAAAATGGAAAGGCTTTTGCAATACCCCATCTCTTCACAGGGTAAGGGAAATAAGGAGAGAGACATAGGGGTGTAGCTGCAATACAGCCCGCTACTGATGAAACCATGGATAAATCCAGCAATGATGACTGGTGGGGGTGAGGAGGGGGAAACTGATAACTCCTTAAAAGGTATATCTATATTCACTAAGATCGTGCGTCTGATATCCTGCATGTGTCTCTTCCCCGCTCAGGTCCCCGGAGTTCACCTTCTTCTTCCTGGTGCATGTAAGTGCATTGTCCGTGTATAATGCGCTGTGCGGGCAGTCACTAAGATCCTGCGCCCGATATCCTGCATGTGTCGCTTCCCTGCTCAGGTCCCTGGAGTTCACCTTCTTCTTCCTGGTGCATGTAAGTGCATTGTCCGTGTATAATGCGCTGTGCGGGGAGTCACTAAGATCCTGCGCCCGATATCCTGCATGTGTCGCTTCCCCGCTCAGGTCCCCGGAGTTCACCTTCTTCTTCCTGGTGCATGTAAGTGCATTGTCCGTGTATAATGCGCTGTGCGGGGAGTCACTAAGATCGTGCGCCTGATATCCTGCATGTGTCACTTCCCCGCTCAGGTCCCTGGAGTTCACCTTCTTCTTCCTGGTGCATGTAAGTGCATTGTCCGTGTATAATGCGCTGTGCAGAGAGTCACTAAGATCGTGCGCCCGATATCCTGCATGTGTCACTTCCCTGCTCAGGTCCACGGAGTTCACCTTCTTCTTCCTGGTACATGTAAGTGCATTGTCCGTATATAAAGCGCTATGCGGGGAGTCACTAAGATCGTGCACCCGATATCCTGCATGTGTCGCTTCCCTGCTCAGGTCCACGGAGTTCACCTTCTTCTTCCTGGTGCATGTAAGTGCATTGTCCGTGTATAATGCGCTGTGCGGGGAGTCACTAAGATCGTGCGCCTGATATCCTGCATGTGTCGCCTCTCCGCTCAGGTCCCCGGAGTTCACCTTCTTCTTCCTGGTGCATGTAAGTGCATTGTCCGTGTATAATGCGCTGTGCGGGGAGTCACTAAGATTGTGCGCCTGATATCCTGCATGTGTCACTTCCCCGCTCAGGTCCCCGGAGTTCACCTTCTTCTTCCTGGTGCATGTAAGTGCATTGTCCGTGTATAATGCGCTGTGCGGGGAGTCACTAAGATCCTGCACCCGATATCCTGCATGTGTCGCTTCCCCACTCAGGTCCTCGGAGTTCACCTTCTTCTTCCTGGTGCATGTAAGTGCATTGTCTTGTGACACAATATGAAAGTTAAATCCCGCGCTCAGTCAGATTCAGTCGAAATGTAAGTGAAGCAAATGAGTGAGTGGAGAAGGTATTGAAAATCTGAGGTCATCGGGTGGGCACATCTGCCCCAGCTACAAAATTGCTCCAGAAAGCGTCTAGGGTTATATCACCTTGGGCAATGGGTAAGGAGTTGTGGGATGGGGGGTTGGGGTTGCCTTGGTGGTTGATGTTTGGGTTGAATAGTAGAGATGTTATAGGAGTAGAATATGATCTATAATCTCCATGAATGAGTATGATTAAGGTGATATCTGGGAATGTGCGGGGCCTAGGTGATAAATTGAAGAGAAAATCCGTTTTCGACTTATGTCGTTCATATCAATCAGAGGTGACTTGTTTACAGGAAACCCATCTCTTAGGGGATAACTATAGGAGATATAGTAAACCATGGCCAGGCCACTATTACCATGCCACTTTTTCATCATATGCTTGTGGAGTGAGTATTCTGAAAAGTAACAGGGTTTGTTTTCAAGAACGTGGGGCCAAACTTGATCCGTTAGGCAGATATGTAATCCTATATGCCTCCATGTATGGTATGAGTATGGCTTTGGTAGACATTGACCTTCCTCCTGCGGCCCCAGTGGAGGTTTCAGTGAATACCATAAACCAACAGGGTTCATATGCAGGGCTGCCTGGGGGGATTTCAACTACGTAGTAAACTAAGGAATACAAAGGTTGGTGTAACAATGGCCAAGCAGTCTATTACAATATTTGGTAGACTGGTCTCCGAGCTAGGATATAGGGATATCTGGAGAGAGGAATCCTGAAAAGACGGCATAAACCGTATATACCGGCATATAAGACGACTTTAGAAGACTGAAAAGTCTTCAGTCTGGTCGGGGGTCGTCTTATACGCCGGTAATGTTTCTTCTCACCTTTCCCGCGATCCACCGAAGCTCCGCTGCTACACTCCGGACCCTGAGGAAGTCTCCACTTGGGAGACGGAACGCGTGGGGAGTCCTCCACGTCCTCCACTACTGCTGAGCCGCCCTGTTGACTTATTGTACTGATGCCTGCCTGCTGACCACTGACTCGTAATGTATACTTACCCATTTATTCTATAGCCGCACTATGATTGTTATGGCAGATTTATCTTCATCTGTTCAGGGTCATTAGACAGCTTGGGCCTTATTCATCCTTCTATTGTACTTGTATCATACTAGGGGACAGGTTCCACTGTATGGAGGAGGTGTTTGTTTGGTGAACCTTACCTGGTTGTGCCAAACATTTTGACTCATGTATGTTTTTTAATTGTTTTTAACTTGTCCTTCATTCCTTGATGGAGTTTTTCTATTGTTGAAATAAAGATTTATCACTTTTTTACACAATTTTGTCTATTGGCACACCTCTTTTTCTCTTTGAATATTTTATAGCTTAAAGAGGACCTGTCACCCTTAAAAACGGCACCAGGAGATGTTACTAAAGTAAGCAGCTCTTCGAGCTAAAACAGACGCAGCAGAGTTACACTGTTAGAGTTATCGGAAACCTCTGCTAACTAACAAACACCGCGGCTTCACACTAGAAACGCCGGACCGCTCTCAAAGCAGTGTAACACGGCGGCATCCGTTTTGCTCCTTGTGCAGTTTTTGAGGGTGACAGGTTCTCATTAATGTAAAACCCCTGGTACACAAACTAAACAGAAAACTGCAGTACGGAATAGAATGCGTAGTTATTTATAGATGGTGCTATCGCCGCAGATTCTGTTCATATTCGCTGTTTTTGATTCCCTCAAGGCACTTTTTTTATGGAATGGGAAAGTCACGTATAAATTGTATGCTTCTGTGGATAAGGGAGGATTTGCTATCCCCGACTTTTTTAGTTATTTTTTAGCAGCAGAATGGTGATAAAGTAATGGTAATTATATTCTAGAGATGAAATGATGTATGATATGGAATTTATTAGAAATGGCTGTTTACACACAGTTTGATTACAAGGCTTGTTATCCTAGGCCTACACTAATGCAATGGGTAGGGGATATGATTGGGAGCAGGGGGGACTTAAACATAACTCCACTATGTGGATTCACAAGATGGTCTTTGGCCCCTATGGATTAATGGAGATTTTGCAGCAAGAAGGGGGTTTAGCACCAGGTACCGGATGCGAGGAGTCTAAAATCTTGTGGGTTTGGCCGTGGATGGGGGATCGTTTTTTTTTTTTTGCCCAGCTCAAGTAACCTTTTAATGCCCGGTTGACCAGCGAGGAATTCAAGGAAGAAGACCATCCCCTGAGGGATATGTTTGTTCCCAGAAATAGGAAAGGAATATTATCGGGGGTCTATAAAAGTGAGAAGTACCCCCCTGTGAGGGAATGTTAGGAGAAGTGGACAGAAGATGCAAAGGATCTGGAGGAATGGGTGGACTCACTGCACATGATTAGAAAGACCATCAAGAATGTCCCCCATTGTCTCTCAGACAATTGTGCATAGGGAACATCTTACGCCAAAGCGATTGAAATATTTTTGGAAAAAAAGCGAAGAAGGTGCCCAAGATGCATAGACGCTGATCTTGTCCATATGCTATGGAGGCCTCCAAAACTGTCTCGTTATTGGACAGGAGATGTGGATAAAATGCAAGTAATATTTGATTGTAGTTTTCCATTTAATCTACAGGTTTGCATCTTGGGCTCAAAAATAGTCATCACTGGTTTACTGAGATGCCCCCCCAAATGTATTAAAGGTCTTTTTTTTTGGCAAGAATAGTAATTTTGTGCCCTTCGAAGGACACGAAGGATCCCAAGGTTAAGGATTGGCAAGAAAGAGTGGATCTCCTGTGTCTTGTTGAGAGATAGGAGGAAACGGTGTAACGAGAGAAGTTATGGGGAGATTTGTCTGAATAGATCTTACTAATAGTAATGAAGAATCGCTTCCTCATTAGTACATAGCTGTTCAGTGGATCCAGAGGCTCGGGAAGTATCGGTCTTGTTAGTATTTTACCCCACAATGTTTGAGCTAATCCGCCAGGGGAGGGAGGGAAGTGAGATGAAAGAAGAAATGGTATTGATGGATTTTTATTGATTGTGTATAAAGTTGCTATAAAGTAATGTTTCCCATGTATTTGTATTACTTGATTTATTACATTAAAATATATATAAAAAAAAAGATATGTCTGGCTCTGAAGCCTGCAGACATGGTGACATCATCACATTGTGCCTGCCGGCCTTTGTGGCACATACCAATGGCAGAGGCTCAATGACCATTGTATCCAATTCAACATCCCCACCACCTCCCAGGACAGGGGGGCAGTGCCCCAAATCCACAACAAGATGGTTTTGTGGTATGCAGTAAATATACATTATTTCCCACAGGCTTCTCTATTGGACTTTGTCACCACAAATAACATCATAATGTAGAAATGCCACCAAATCTGGTGAAACGTGAAAAAAAGTGATCAAAACCCCCTCCATGAGTTCACCTGTGGTATGTAGTTCTGTTCGTGTTCATTTACCTTCGTGGAGACAGTGAACGTTGTTACTATAATCTGTATATAATGTGCACTTACCTCTCAGCGCTGGGGGTAGGTTGTGTCCTTCTTCATCCAGTAGGATTTCCCCCGGCAGATCCTCACCTAATAAGAAATGAGAGATTTGTAGGATTTTCTATGGACCTCATCAGCACTGGATGTACACATGTCATATACATATGAGAAGATACAGGACCGGGACCAGGTGTGATGATCCAGAGGCACCAGACGCCCAGCCATGTCTAGCAATGGTGTTATCTTATCTTTCTTGTTTATTGGGATGACTGTATATCTTATTCCCTGCTATTTACTGGAGACTTTCTGATTCATTCTGACTAATTTGTCTTGGGTGTAAAAGTTGTAGACTAATGGTCTTAGCAGACCTCGTTCTTACAATGCATTCTCCAAAGTGCACATCTCAAGTGCACAGACTGAATTATACCAGAACCTAATCAGAAGTGAACAAAAGGAGTAATAGTCGAACTAAAATGACTAATCTTACGCTTTCAAAATGTTATTTGAAAAGCACATTCACACTATTAGCTCTGTCCTCCATCGCCGACCTACCTATTCTAAACCTTTCAAATGTCATCCGAAAACCCACCTGTTCAGAATTGCCTAATACACACAATAACTGCACGGTTATACACATGGATATACCTTGCGTCTCCATCTACCCTCATATAGATTGTGAGCCCTCACAGGCAGCCTCCTCTGTACTCTTCTTTGTAGTTTGTGTATTTGTTCTTGTGATTGTACGGCCCCATGGAATTACTGCTGCTCTGTACAGAAATACTAATGATTTCCATGTGATTAGACCCATTAATGGGACAGATGTTTCAAACCGTTTGCATAAGAATTCTATAGTATTTAGCAAAAAAACCTCTGATGACTTGTGTCTGATTCATCAAATGTTTAAGACACTTATAGATACTTTTCTAACTATTACAACAAAGGGGGGGGGGGGAGTTGCTGTGTAGGGAGAAGTTATTACAAATTATGCAAATGCACCAACATTTTCATACAATTTTGTAATGTTAACTTTACCTACTAATAGGAGGTGTAAATTACTGTATTTTTCGGACTATTAGGCGTGCAAAAAATCCTTTAATTTTCTCAGAAATAAAAGGTGCGCCTTATAGTCTAGTGCACCTTATATATGAACTGTATTAACAGACAACAGCTGCCTTGCACTCTGCACAGGTCTGCCACCTGCTGGCCATTCATCCTTATAATCAGGTGCGCCTTATAGTCCAGTGCACCTTATATATGAACCTAGACATTTTAGTAGGCATTTATTGATGGTGCGCCTTATACTCTGGTGCGCCTTATAGTCCGAAAAATACGGTACAACTAGAAAGATTTATCATCCAGCGGCAAACACCTTAATAAATCTGAACAGATTAACACCGTCTCACAAATCTTATTTTAAGATACTTTTGGAGAATCTGTGCCATCTTTGTCCATGGGGCTTGTACAGATGCAGCGCAGGTTTTCATGCAGTTTGCCAAGAGCTTCTCTGTCCCTGAAATAGCATGATCCGGCCATGAACGTCAATCTAGATCAGGGGTGCACAACCTTTTTTGTCCCAAGGGTCGCATTGTCATAACGCTACCCTTCAGGGGGCCGCACTATTAACCAAAACCCAAGATGCACCAAAAACCATAATACAGAGTAAATGCACCACTAGTGTATAATACTGCATTAGTAATAAGTAACTTAGACCTCAGAGCAGACTATAATACAGCGCACCAACAAGACCATAATAATGATGGTGGAAATTGTCTGAACCCATGCAGCAGGTAATTGTGAATAAGAATATTACAAGAATATAACTACTATAATACTGCCCCCTATGTACAAGAATATAACTACTATAATACTGCCCTCTATGTACAAGAATATAACTACTATAATACTGCCCCCTATGTACAGGAATATAACTACTATAATACTGCCCCCTATTTACAGGAATATAACTACTATAATACTGCCCCCTATGTACAAGAATATAACTACTATAATACTGCCCCCTATGTACAAGAATAGAACTACTATAATACTGCCCCCTATGTACAAGAATATAACTATTATAATACTGCCCCCTATGTACAAGAATATAACTATTATAATACTGCCCCCTATGTACAGGAATAGAACTACTATAATACTGCCCCCTATGTACAGGAATATTACTACTATAATACTGCCCCCTATGTACAGGAATATAACTACTATAATACTGCCCCCTATGTACAAGAATATAACTATTATAATACTGCCCCCTATGTACAAGAATATAACTACTATAATACTGCCCCCTATGTACAGGGATATAACTACTATACTACTGCCCCCTATGTACAGGAATATAACTACTATAATACTGCCCCCTATGTACAGGAATATAACTACTATAATACTGCCCCTATGTACAAGAATATAACTACTATAATACTGCCCCCTATGTACAAGAATATAACTACTATAATACTGCCCCCTATGTACAGGAATATAACTACTATAATACTGCCCCCTATGTACAGGAATATAACTACTATAATACTGTCCCCTATGTACAGGAATACAACTACTATAATACTGCCCCCTATGTACAGGAATATAACTACTATAATACGGCCCCCTATGTACAAGGATATAACTACTATAATACTGCCCCCTATGTACAAGAATATAACTACTATAATACTGTCCCCTATGTACAGGGATATAACTACTATAATACTGCTCCCTATGTACAGGGATATAACTACTATAATACTGCCCCCTATGTACAGGAATATAACTACTATAATACTGCCCCCTATGTACAAGAATATAACTACTATAATACTGCCCCCTATTGTAATACCTGTTGTAAACTGGTATTTATCTAGCTACATTGTATAACAGTTATATATAAGTTACAATGTTACCTCTGTGGCCGAGCTCCTCCAGTACAGCGTCCAGGACCGGGGAACCGTGATCCTTCCGTAATACATGAAGACTGACCCACAATGTTATCACAGCTTCTGCTCCTCTCCCGAAAATCTCCTGGAGTAAAGTCCGGGCCAAGGTTTTTCTATCATGGCCTAAATTCAGATATTTCTAAAACACAAGAAATATTCAGATATTTCATGTCAGTCTTCTGCGCCAATACTGTAATTCCTCAGGCAGGGGAAGCAGCGATTCCTTGTTTCATCGATGGAAACAATGCAAAGCAATGGGAGTGTGACACGGGACTCTGCAGCTTACGTGATTATGGGCCCTTAGGCCTCTCACACGAGCGAGTGCAGACAGTGAAAAACGCTCCGTGTGCTTGAGGGATCTCCCGACCGGATCCTATGACCCCTGGGGCACTCAGTAGTAATAAGAAACTCTTAGAGCGTCTTGGGTATTGAAGACTGGAGAGGACTAAAGCTCCAATATTCAGAGTTCTCTCTACTACAGGGGACGTTATGTGTTTATCAAAAATTTTATATAATATAAAAAAAAAAACATACAATCCCAACATCGGCATAACATGAATCAAAATACTGCTAGTTATTGTCAGGCATTTCTAATATCTATATGTCGCTATATGGACCAGTCTATACTGTATTATCACATTCTTTTGCTTCCGAACTGTTATACAGGTAAAGGTAAATAACGATCCTCTGTGTAATAAAGAGGGGAACTCGCAGACGATGCCTCTTACACGCCTTCAGCCTCCATTGTCTGCTCCGCTTACTCCATTGCCAGTACCGAGCTCCATTTAGAAGATTTCTCTTCCACCATGGATATTATCAGTGGTGACGTTCCAAGCAATAAATATAATAATTGTTATATACACTCACCGGCCACTTTATTAGGTACACCTGTCCAACTGCTCGTTAACACTTAATTTCTAATCAGCCAATCACATGGCGGCAGTGCATTTAGGCATGTAGACATGGTCAAGACAATCTCCTGCAGTTCTCCCGAGCATCAGTATGGGGAAGAAAGGTGATTTGTGGCCTGTGAACGTGGCATGGTTGTTGGTGCCAGAAGGGCTGGTCTGAGTATTTCAGAAACTGCTGATCTACTGGGATTTTCACGCACAACCATCTCTAGGGTTTACAGAGAATGGTCCGAAAAAGAAAAAACATCCAGTGAGCGGCAGTTCTGTGGGCGGAAATGCCTTGTTGATGCCAGAGGTCAGAGGAGAATGGGCAGACTGGTTCGAGCTGATAGAAAGGCAACAGTGACTCAAATCGCCACCCGTTACAACCAAGGTAGGCAGAAGAGCATCTCTGAACGCACAGTACGTCCAACTTTGAGGCAGATGGGCTACAGCAGCAGAAGACCACAGCGGGCGCCACTCCTTTCAGCTAAGAACAGGAAACTGAGGCTACAATTTGCGCAAGCTCATCGAAATTGGACAGTAGAAGATTGGAAAAACGTTGCCTGGTCTGATGAGTCTCGATTTCTGCTGCGACTTTCGGATGGTAGGGTCAGAATTTGGCGTGAAACATGAAAGCATGGATCCATCCTGCCTTGTATCAGCGGGTCAGGCTGGTGGTGGTGGTGTCATGGTGTCTTTGGGCCCCTTGGTACAACGCCACAGCCTACCTGAGTATTGTTGCTGACCATGTCCATCCCTTTATGAGCACAATGTCCCCTGTGACATCTGATGGCTACTTTCAGCAGGATAATGCGCCATGTCATAAAGCTGGAATCATCTCAGACTGGTTTCTTGAACATGACAATGAGGTCACTGGACACAAATGGCCTCCACAGTCACCAGATCTCAATCCAATAGAGCATCTTTGGGATGTGGTGGAACAGGAGATTCGCATCATGGATGTGCAGCCGACAAATCTGCGGCAACTGTGTGATGCCATCATGTCACTATGGAGCAAAATCTCTGAGGAGCTTCCAGCACCTTGTTGTATCTATGCCACGAAGAATTGAGGCAGTTCTGAAGGCAAAAGGGGGTCCAACCCGTTACTAGCATGGTGTACCTAATAAAGTGGCCAGTGAGTGTAAGTGATCAGAACAGCATCTAGGTGGCCAATATTTGGCTAGGATCTTGACAGTGTATAACATTCTTTAGTTAGGCGCATTTTGGAGGTTCTCCCTCCTTTCTCAATAGCTACATTTCTGGCTGCATATTGTCTTCGTTTATACCTATTCTGGGCAAAAAGGATAAAGGAATTTTGGCACATATGAAAGCTAAACTGGATTCTACATATTTCATAGAGGTGACAATAGTAAAACATACAGACATATATCTATCTAAAATAAACAATATTTAAAAAGGAAAGTATATACAAATATATATAAAAAAAAACATGTACAAAATTACTGCCTGCACTCGTAGTGGTGGCACATCAAGTGCCACATACCGTCGGCTACAATGTGTTCCATCCTATTTATTGTCACGAGTCCTCCTGCGACCCATGCCCCTTGCGTCAGCAGCAGTCCTCGCGCTCCACTGCACGCGCCCCCGCCCTCCGGCTCTCTAAGATTTAAAGGGCCAGCGCATCAATGAGTGGCGCTGGCCGGCCGCCTTCTCTGTTAAATGGTCAGCCCCTTCCTGCGTCCCCAGCCGGATCTTTGAGCCTTGTGCCTTAGAGAAAGCTTGTCTCCCATTCCCAGTGCGTTTAGTGTAATTTCCTGTTGTGACTTTGCTCCTCTGCTGCCAGCCCTGACCTTCTGCTTTGTTCCTGACTCCGATCCTATACCGCCTGTCTTGACCTCCAGCCTGTCCACGACTCCATCTCAGCCTTATGATTCTGTCCCTCACCTTAGCCACCACTGCAAAGTCGCACCTGTCGTGGTTTCCTGCCGCAACAAGTTCAACCCACTTTGTGGCAGGCTCTGGTGAAAAGCAGGTGCCAACATGGGGAGAGAAAAAGAACTGGACCGCACATCCACACATCACACAATGATCTAATGCCGCTAGGCTACATTATATAACGAACTCGAGGTTCTTAGTTACATTTTGATCAAATTGTATAAGCCCACCAACCACTTCACGGTGACCTCTTTATGGTGGGTCCCTACGCTATTTTGTGCAGCATCACATGGCGTCCACCCCCGCTGCAGCACAGCGCCGGCAGGGACCAAGACCCGGTTGCCCCCCAGTACCCACACTGGCGGGCATAGCCCCCATGGCTCCGGGCCCAGGCCCCCACCAGCACCGCACCACAGAAGCGGCGGACGCCATGCAACACCGCACCATGTGAACAGGAAAAAAGGCTCACCATGTGTGAACAGGTGTAAAACTCACCGTTCCACGTGGTCTCAGACACTGGCTGAGAGGAAGTAGGCGGCCCCTAAATGCAGTCTCCTGCTAATTTAAAAACACCTGGGTCGAATGGGGCGGAGTGCTGGTACCAGGAAAAACAAAATAAATGAAGGGATAGAATGTACTAAACCAACATGGGGAGAGAAAAAGAACTGGACCGCACATCCACACATCACACAATGATCTAATGCCGCTAGGCTACATTATATAACGAACTCGAGGTTCTTAGTTACATTTTGGTGAAAAGCAGGTGCCATTTAGACTCCGCTCCCAGGTGTCGGCTTATGTCATCGCTGATATCACCACCATCATGTCCCAGCAGTCTTAGCAGATTGCCATGTAAGGCCAACAACTTGATCAGCTCACCACCATCAGGCTGTATAGGCTGTTCCTATAGTTTCAACTAGTATATAGGCAGCCTGCCCCTCCTGTATTATATAGCCAGTCTGCCCCACTGTAGTATATAGCCAGCCCCCCCCCCCCTTGTAGTATATAGCCAACCAGGGCTGATTCTAGCCTTTTTGCTGCCTGAGGCGAAAATTCAAATAGCGCCCCCCCCCCCCCAATGCTGTATACACAGGCCTATTTAAATGTTTATTTCCACACTCTTTGTATATAGACAATCACTCACACAATTACCCATATGCATCAATTGTTTACCTCCTGAGATCAGTATTTTAAATAAAATTTTTGAACAAATAGTTATAACACAAAAATGACTTAATAAATAACATTCGCCATATGTCTGCTTTGCGTTGGCAACATTTTTAAAAATTCTTTTGTATCTGTAGGATGGTAGAAGTTTAGTAGATATTTTTATGAAAATGTCCAAATTCATTTTATTAAGGGCAATTTCAAGTGATTTCAATGGACCTAAACAACAGATACAAACACATAAATTACACCATTTAAGAAACTACACCTTCAATTATTCAAAATGTCTTTAAGGAGCTTTATAAACCCTTAAGGTTTTCTTCAAAGTTAAATCAAAATGTAGAGGAGGGCACAGATGGGAGAGGTATGCAGCGAAGGGGTTAATTGTGTGTGGTGTGCAGGTGATTTATAGTCTGGAGGGTCTGTGAAGGAAAATGAGGAGATAGGATACTGATAAGGTGAGCTCAGCCAGGGAATGCTACTTTCTTCTGGGATTTGTCTGTCTGTACTAAATGACCAGTCACAGCAATCGCTGCATATTGTCAGAGTGACAGAAGTCATGACGTTCCACAATGTCATGGTGGCTCTTTGCACTGCTGCCCATAACGTTGGGGTCTACGTCATGGTGGCTTGAGGGGTTAATTGTCTGCTAGCTAAAAGGATCCTAACTAAAATAGTATATGACCTGTGCAGGGGGGAGCAGAGAGAAGCTAGCAGGAACTTCTGCTGGGTGATAGATCAGGTCACGAGCTGCCTCCTAAATCATCCAGGCTGCCATTCTGCCGCCTCTGATGTCCGCCGCCTGAAACAAGACTTTCATCCTGCCTCATGGCAGATGCGGCCCTGTAGCCAACCCATAGTATATAGCCAGCCTGCCCCTCCCCTGTACTATATAGTCAATCTGCCCCCCCCGGAAGTATATAGCCAGCCTGCCTCCCCCCCCAGTATATAGTCAGCCTGCCCCCCTGTAGTATATAGACAGCCCCCCTGTAGTATATTACAAGCTCCCCCTGGAGTATATAGTCATCCTGCCACCCCTGTAGCATATAATAAGCTCCCTCCTGGAGGATATAGTCAGCCTTCCCCCCTTGAGGATATAGTCAGCCTGTCCCCCCTGGAGGATATAGTCAGCCTGTCCCCCCTGGAGGATATAGTCAGCCTGTCCCCCCTGGAGGATATAGTCAGCCTGTCCCCCGGAAGTATATAGCCAGCCTGCCTCCCCCAGTATATAGTCAGCCTGCCTCCCTGTAGTATATAGACAGTCCCCCTGTAGTATATTACAAGCTCTCCCCGGAGTATATAGTCATCCTACCACCCCTGTATTATATAGCCAGTCTGCCCCACTGTAGTATATAGCCAGCCCCCCTTGTAGTATATAGCCAACCCATAGTATATAGCCAGCCTGCCACCCCTGTAGCATATAATAAGCTCCCTCCTGGAGGATATAGTCAGCCTGTCCCCCCTTGAGGATATAGTCAGCCTGCCCCCCTGGAGGATATGGTCAGCCTGTCCCCCCTGGAGGATAAAGTCAGCCTGCCCCCCTGGAGTATATAGTCAGCCTGCCCCCCTGGAGGATAAAGTCAGCCTGCCCCCCTGGAGTATATAGTCAGCCTGCCCCCCTGGAGTATATAGTCAGCCTGCCCCCCTGGAGGATATAGTCAGCCTGCCCCCCTGGAGGATATAGCCAGCCTCCCCCGCCCTGAAGTATATAGCCAGCCCTCCCCCTGTGGTATATAGCCAGCCACCCCCCCCCCCCCCGATCCCCTGGAGGATATAGCCAGTCTTCCCCCGTATGATATAGTCAGCCTGCCCCTCCTTCATAAATTCAGATTGATTAATTTTTTTTTTTCAAATTGTCAAATTGGTCAAATTGAACTTTTGCAAACATCAGTCTTCACACGACACAGGCACATCATGTCCTCTCACCTCCAGACCTGGGATATTTCGGGAGATCAGCTCATGTAGAAGTGATGAAGATCTCCAGTTCTCCACAATGTAGAGCAGATCCTCCTGGAAATATTCATATGTCATCCTCAGGACATGATGTGGATAGTGACAAAGCTGCTGGTAAAACTTCTGGGTCTCAGCATCTGGAAGGGAAGAGACACAAGGATGAAATCTTCCAGGACATGACATTGTGTGGAGAATAATACTATCCGACCTGTATAGAAGGAGTCACTAGTATAAACTACAACCCCAGGAGTCTACCCCAAACTCACCCCTAGGTCTGGTAACATTGAAGGGCTGGTTTGGATTCTGGGTGGGGACTTGGCAGCACAATGAAGTATGCTGACTGTAGTTTTATAGAACCAGGAAAGTGTCTCCAGCTCATCCTGGATCGTTTCCTAGAGGACTTGGACCTTTCCTCCTCACCAGATAAGAATTCCAGAAGTTATTAATGATTATTATATACATAACTGCATCTCCAGGGGAACCTTCTTACTTGTACAATACCAAAGGCTGAATATGAATAATAGTTTCTATCGTTTTCTAGTAAGAAATGTTGCGCCGGATGTGGTTTTCAGATGTTCCAGGATTGTGACTGAGCTTTCTCTTATCACATCCAACATTCTCGGTTTCCTATAGAATTGGAGATGTCTCATAGCTAAACGTTTACAGTGTGTAGAACCACAGTAGGAAAGTCCCTGTGGTTGTGTAAATATTTGGTCCCGTTTTTTCTGTATTGGAATCAGATGATTTTACGAAACAGGACTTTGTGCTTCCTGGAGCATCAGGTCCATTCACAACCTAGTGCTGCCCTTTTCTGCCTCTCTATAGACGTCTTCAGGACTGCATGTAGGATGGGAGGTAATGATGTAGACTAGAGATGAGCGAACACACTCGTCTGAGCTTGATGCTGGTTGGAGCATTAGCGTACTCGTAACTGTTCGTTGCTCGGACGAATACTTCACCCGCTCGAGAAAATGGCATCTCCCGCCGTTTTGCTTTTTGGCGGCCAGAAACAGAGCCAATCACAAGCCAGGAGACTCTGCACTCCACCCAGCATGACGTGGTACCCTTACACGTAGATAGCAGTGGTTGGCTGGCCAGATCAGGTGACCCTGGAATAGACTAGCCGCTGCCCGCGCTGCTCGGATCATTCTCTGTCTGGATGCTGCTAGGGAGAGAGCTGCTGCTGGTCAGGGAAAGCGTTAGGCTGTTCTATTAGCTTACTGTTAGGCAGGAGTGATTCTACAACAACCCAACAGCCCTTCTTAGGGCTACAATAACGTTATACTTTTTTTTTTTTTATTTGCAACTAGTACCATATTGTGAGGAATTTGCAGGGGGACTTGCGAACGTTCTATTTAGCTCTTAGTGACACACATATCCACCTCAAACACCAAAGTGGGACAATTTATTAGGGGTTTGATTGAATTAGGAACAGTCTGCTGATTTTTTTTTTTACTTTTTTTTTTTTTTCAAAACTAAAAGTCATCACAGGCACAGGACAAAATCCAGTTGTGTGCTGTCAGTGTAGGTTACAAACTAGCCATAGCAATCATCATCATCTTCTGTGGTTGCTGTGTGATTTCTTCTGATCGTTTTGTAAAAAAAAAAAAAAAATACAAAAACATTAAAAAAAACACAAAAGTTTTTTACAGTTTACACTTTAATTTTGAAAATGTTGAACCCGAGGGCTAGGGGTAGAGGACAAGGGCGTCAAACTACTGCAGGGGTCAGAGGCCGTGGTCCTGGGCGGGGTGAGACACCACCTGCTGATGAGGGAGCAGGGGAACGCCGTAGAGCTACACTCCCTAGTTTCATCATGTCTCAAGTTACTGAGACTCGTGGTAGAGCACTGTTGAGGCCAGAACAGTGCGAAGAGGTGATGTCGTGGATTGCCGACAATGCTTCGAGCAATTTGTCCACCAGTCAGTCTTCCACGCAGTCCACCCATGTCACCGAAATCAGCACTCCTCCAGCTCCTCCACCTCAGCCTCCTCCCCCCCAGTCTGCCCCCTACCAGGAAAATTTGGCATTTGAACCGGCATACTCTGAGGAACTGTTTTCTGGACCCTTCCCAGAGTCACAAACCACTTGTCCGGTTGCTGCTAAGCTCTTTCCCAATGCCCAGGTTTTCCATCGCTCGCAGTCTGTGGGTCATGACGACATTGTTGACGTAGTGGAAGAAGTGTGTAAAGAGGTGTCAGACGATGAGGAGACACCGTTGTCAGACAGTGGTGAAGTTGTTGTCGGGGCAGGAAGTCCAAGGGGGGAGCAGACTGAGGGATCGGAGGATGATGAGGTGACAGTCCCAAGCTAGGTTGATAGGCCGGGTGAACACGGTGCTTCTGAGACGGAGGCGAGTCCTCGACGAGAACATGTTGGAAGAGGCAGTGGTGGGGCCAGACGGAGAGGCAGGGCCAGAGCTGGTGCATCAATGCCAAATGTTTCACGTAGTGAAGCTCCCATGGCGAGGGCTAGATTTTCGGAAGTCTGGAGGTTCTTTAAAGAAACACCGGATGACCGACGGACTGTGGTGTGCAACCTGTGCCAAACCAGGATCAGCAGGGGTTCCACCACTACTAGCTTAACTACCACCAGTATGCGAAGGCATATGAATGCTAAACACCCCACTCAATGGCACCAAGGCCGTTCACCTCAGGCCGGGCACACCACTGCTCCTTCCCCTGTGTCATCTGCTAGTCAGCCCCCTGCCCAGGACCCCGGCCCAAACACCTCCCGTGCGAAAACCGCACCTTCGCCTCCACGATCCTCCACAGCATCCACCAATGTCTCCATGCGCAGCGTTCAGCTGTCTATACCCCAGACGCTGGAGCGCAAGAAGAAATACAGTGCAACCCACCCACACGCCCAAGCCCTCAATGTCCACATCTCCAAATTACTTAGCCTGGAGATGCTGCCCTATAGGCTGGTAGAGACCGAGGCCTTTCGCAACCTCATGGCGGCGGCCGCCCCTCGTTATTCGGTCCCCAGCCGCCACTACTTTTCCCGATGTGCTGTCCCAGCCCTGCACCAGCACGTGTCAGACAACATCATCCGTGCCCTGAGCAACGCCATTTCTGACAAGGTCCACCTGACCACGGACACGTGGACGAGTGCTGCCGAGCAGGGCCACTAAATATTGCTAACGGCACATTGGGTTAAGTTGGTGGAGGCTGGGACCGAGTCTGACCCTGGGGCTGGTCATATACTGCCGACGACTAGGATTGCGGGGCCTACCTCAGTCCAGGTCTCTCAGGCCTACTATGCCTACTCCTCCCCCAACCCCTCCCCCACCTCCGAATTACCATCCGTGGGCATGGCGCCATCAGTCGGTAGCTCTAGGCACAGCAGCAGTGCCGTCGCTAAGCGACAGCGGGCGGTGCTCAAACTGCTGAGTCTAGGCGATAAAAGGCACACCGCGCAAGAGCTATTACAGGGCATCACCGCGCAGACTGATTTGTGGCTGGCACCGCTGAACCTGAAGCCAGGCATGGTTGTGTGTGACAACGGCCGTAACCTGGTGGCGGCTCTGCAACTCGGCAGACTGACACATGTGCCATGCCTGGCCCATGTGTTAAATCTCATAGTTCAGCAGTTCTTCAAGACGTACCCCAATCTGTCTGAATTTCTCACGAAGGTGCGCCGCATCTGTGCGCATTTCAGGAAGTCCAGCAGAGATGCTGCCACTCTTAGGGCAGCGCAGCGCCGCCTCCAACTGCCCGCTCACCGGCTGTTGTGCGACGTGCCCTCCCTGGAGAGGAAAGGAGTGTGAGAATGCATGAATACCAGCAGGCCCTGGTGCACAAGCTGAAACAGTATTTCCCTTCTGACAGCGCTAGCGGCAGAGTGCGTACTTCTGCGGGACAAGTAGCGAGGGAGAGTAGGCGAGCAGGCAGCTTGTCCAGCACTGGCAAGGGTACGCTTTACAAGGCCTTTGCCAGTTTTATGTCACCCCAGCAAGACACTGTCACCTGTCCCCAGTCTCGGCAGAGTAGGGCTGATCTTTACAGAAAGATGGTGAGGGAGTACGTAGCTGACCATACCATCGTCCTAAATGATCACACAGCTCCCTACAACTACTGGGTTTCAAAGCTGGACATGTGGCACGAACTGGCGCTGTACGCCTTGGAGGTTCTTGCCTGCCCTGCCGCTAGCGTGTTGTCCGAGCGGGTTTTTAGTGCAGCTGGTGGCATCATCACCGATAAGCGTACACGCCTGTCGACTGACAGCGCTGACAGGCTGACGCTTATCAAGATGAATAAAGCCTGGATTTCTCATAATTTCCAATCTCCACCAGGTGAAGGAAGCTCAACCTGAATAATGTATGCACTCCTCCTCCTCATTGTCCTCCTCCTCCTCTTTGTACACTAAAGCAGAGAAACTGGCTATCTTTTGCCAGGGCCAACTGGCTCTAGCTATAGTACTCTATGTATTTAATTTTTCTGGAGGGCCACCTACCCGGTCCTCTGTTTTAAACAATTTTTGGGAGTGCCACATACAGGTACTCTGTGTATTTAATTTTTCAGGAGGACCACCTACCTGCTCCTCTGGTTTGAAAACTTTTTGGACTGCCACATACAGGCACTATCCAAATTTAATTGTCTCCATAGCAGCCTCCACACGTCGTCTTTATAGCTGCCTCCACAAGTTGTCTCCATTGCTACCTCCACACATCATCTCCATAGATGCCTCCCAAAGTCGTCCATATAGCTGCCTCCATACATCGTCCCCTTAGCAAACGAGCTGTGTCAGGCAGAATTTTGGGTTGTTTTCATGGCTTCCACATCAAACTTGTTAACTTTGTCGCCAACCTGCTGTGTAATCCACAAAATATACTGGCAAACTTTTATCATTTACCGGTATTATTTCAGCGCTTCTTGCGCATCTGTTTACATTCCCCTCACCCACCATAACCAAGACAATTACTTATAAGAACAGTACTACACTTAATCTTATACAAAAGGTTCTTAGAAGTGCTGTTTGTAGCCCCCACCTGCTTTGAAAATTACAAATTGCGCTTCTGGCCCCCAGGCCCATTTTGGGTGGGGAGGAGCCGAGAGACAAGGGCTTGGACAGGCGAAAGCTCGCCTGGCAGGGGATCGCCAGCTCCATCCCAAGATTAGGCAGCCTCAGAGGCATCCATGCATGCTGCCCCTGCTGTTTCCTGTCCATTTTGCCTCCACAGCGTCCACCAATGTCTCCATGTGCAACTTTCAACTCTCTATACCCCAGACACTGGAGCATGAGAGGATATGCAGCACATCATCCCCTTACCAAACGAGCTGTGTCAGGCAGAATTTTCAGGTGTTTCATCAGATACATAATGGAACTTGGCCCATCTGTCGCCACTATGCTGGGATGCCCCATACTGTCGCTCTTAATCATGGAAGTCGTCTCCATGGCTGCCTCCACATGTCGTCCCCTTATCAAACAAGCTGTGTCAGGCTCATTTTTCGGGTGTTTCACCAGATAAGTTATGGAACTTGGTCACTATGTCGCCACCATGCTGTGTTAGACTAAATATCCTGTCAACCTTTTGTTCACATAGGAAATCATTTCAGCGCTTCTTGCTCACCTCCTTTGGTTCCTCTCTGCCGCCTTAACCAGGCAAAATACTGATACATACAGTGGTACACGTTATCCTCGCCAAAAGGAATTTCTTTAAATTGGTTTGAATCCTGAGTCCATTTGGGGTATGTCGCCATGCCACTCTCTAGCCTGCCGCTGCTGCCGCTGCCTCTGCATGCCGTCCCCTATAGAGTCAGGGTCAATTATTGGATGTTTTAGATGCTATCTAGCCTCACTCGGTCACTCTGTCATGGCCATGCTGTTGCCCATAATTTTGGCATAATGGTGCGATTAAGCAGCCTCAGAGGCATCCATGCATGCTGCCCCTGCTGTTTCCTGTCCATTTCCATGGTGTTTCCATCACTTTCTGAGGTTCCCAGGTGCTTGGCCAAGCTTCCCTGTGCAGAGCCTTGGTCCCCTTGAAAAATGCTCGAGTCTCCCATTGCCTTCAATCGGGCTCGTTATTCGAGACGAGCACTCGAGCATTGGGAAAAGTTAGTCTCGAATAACGAGCACCCAAGCATTTTAGTGCTCGCTCATCTCTAATGTAGACCCTCTATAGGTGGATGTGTCAACTGTACTGTTAAATACACATTGAAAAACATATCAGCTTCTTCATGGCAAAAAGTAATTCCCAAGATAGAATCGTTATTGTTAAGATACTCAAATTGCGGTGGCAGATCCATTGGGTTCTATTTTTTCCATGGAGATTGATTCAATTCTGATACATTTATCCAATAACATAGATGGGCAAGGTATTGTTGTCAGGTTCGCTAGGGAGAATGCTGGGACTTCTAGTTCTTCTGGTGGTGCTAGCAGCGTTCTCCGACCCCCGGCGCGTATCCACGCAAACTCCACCTCTCGTCCCGGGCAGCGGCTGCTAAGATCTCGCGCTGACTAGGAGTTTTGTTCGGAACTGCTGGGACATGTGGTACCTCTGCATGGTGCCTGGTTATTCTGCACAATGAGGGGTTAATTCCCAGAAGCTGTCCAGCTGTCCTGTCCTATCAGGTTCTGGAGGTTCTGGATGCATAAGTTGCAGCTTCACTAGTCACCTGTGCCAGTGTGTGAGATCCCTTCATCGCTCGCTCTCTGCATTTGGTTGACTTGCTCTTGTTCTGTATTGTTGTGACCTCGGCTAGTTTTTGACATTGACTTTTTGCTTACTGATTTTGGTCTTGACGTTCCCTCTCGTTGTGACTCCGGCTAGTTTCCAACTCTTTTATGTTTTATGTTTGTCAGTCTGTGTTTCCCTTCCCACACTTATCCAGTGTGTTTCGAGTCTTCAAGTAGTCGCCCCACGGTTTAGCGTGTGGGGGGGATATAGTTAGGGACAGAGGTTGGGGCGAGCTCGGGGCACACTATCCCCTGTTTTCTGTGTTACCCAACCCTAACAATTGTAAGA
This sequence comes from Engystomops pustulosus, assembly GCF_040894005.1. Classification (NCBI taxonomy): domain Eukaryota; kingdom Metazoa; phylum Chordata; class Amphibia; order Anura; family Leptodactylidae; genus Engystomops; species Engystomops pustulosus. Next base: position 4,939,333 of record NC_092417.1, read on the forward strand.
TGGTGTTTCGGTATATTTAACCTCTATATATGTAATGTGAATTGGTGTTTGTCAACATAGATATCCATTCTGCATCTGCTTATGGTATACTTATAAGGATGTCCATTTGTCTGTCTTCTTATTTCTCTGTTCAGACATGTAGCCACGTTGCAGTATCTGTTTTTATGTCTCAAATGCAACCAAATAGTCTCAACAAAGAATAAAAGAAACCTCCCAGGTTGCATCACACCGGCAGCTGTAACGTGCGGCTAGAATGCCGATCCCCGGGACTGAATTGACATGCCGAGTGTCATTCCGGTTGCACAGAGTTGGGGACGGGCGTTAGAGCCGGTTCACTCTGCGAGCGTGTTGCTAGTCCAACGCATCGCACTCACTCATTTGTAGCTACGAGTAAAGGCGCTTGATGGTCAAGAAATGCATTGGAGAATAAATATATGGCCACTGCCTATGGTATCGCCTTAAAGGGGTTTTCCTCCCATGAAGACAAAATTCTTATATGTCCTCAGGATAACAAAATATCACATTCTCTAATTCACTGATATTAACAAAAAACCCAGCATTATACAGATATAAGTCCCACCTATCTATCTGGCCTGGTGATTACATTTTGGTTTTGCATGTATACATCCATAAACCCCTGACTATGAACGGGCAGATTCCTCTGGCAGGGGGAGGGGCAGGAGGCGGAGACAGAACAGACAAAGGCACTTCCTGTCCAGCAGCAGCTCTTATATAAAGATAAGCTCTGGATCCCAGGGGAGGAGGCAGTGCTGACTGTGTGCTTTATAGGTGAGGTATCAGAGATGAGTGTGTGTCATTGGGGGTCATTTAACTTTAGTCAAGACATCTGTTTTTCTGTTGTGTTTTTTTCCGACTTTTTTGATCTATTTTAGCGGTTGATATTTCCAGCAGCAAAAGTCTAAAGTTTTTCCTATGTCTGGAGATTTTGTGATTTTTTAAACCATAATTTGTGCCAAAATTGCAACTTTTTTATCAGTTCACATCTGCATTTTACAGATATACAAGTCACAACTTTGAATAATTTTTGTGCGGTTCACTTTGCAAGGCGAGTGGAAAAGTCAGAAATTTAGGCGCAAATATATGAAATTTTCCAAAAAGAAGTTGCAAATATAAGAGAAAAAAGAGAGAAAATAAATGACCCCCATTGTGTGAGCTAAAACAGCAAGAATACTGAGTAACATTGTAAGTAAGGGGTTAAAAATTATCTTTATTGTGTAAACATCACGAGGGGTTTGAATTTTGATAATTTTCTTTCATGGACAAACCCCTTTAATAAACAACCGTATATAGTTTAAAGCAAATGAGATCGATGATTTCTATTCATTAATTTTTTCATTTTGGACATAAATTTGAATTTTGTGTTTTAACCCTTTTCCTGCCAGGGGCTTCTGGAAGTGTTGTGTTAAAATTTACCAAACTAAATGGAAATTACAACAAAAAAATTACACCATGCATAAAACCATATATTTTCTCAAAGCAGACGCTTGTTACATCCTCAAAATTGCATTAAGGAGTTTATAGACATTTGTACCGTCATGCGATTTTGATTTAAATACTAACATTTAAAAAAAAAAAAGAATGAAAAACTTACTTTGATGGTCAAAAACAGAAAATAATTGATTTAACACCTCCTAAATGTATTAGATGAACATATGCAGAGTTCATAGATACCTGATATTTTCATAAGAATAAATCATTGTCAAATCACAAAAATGTAATTAACCAAAAATCTGTTTTTCAGCTAGAAATTTTAAGGTGGTCACAACTTGGAGAAAATAGCAATTAAATGCATTAAAAAGTAAAGGCTCCCCTAAAACTTATATATTTTTCAAAACAGACATCCTGGCCATTGTATTTGTCTTGATCAACAGTTGACAGCCCAAACCACCGCCATGCAACTTTGTGTCAAATGCAAATTACCTAAACGTACATTTCTGCACAAAATACACATCAAATCAGAGATTTGCACACAAAAAGGATGCAATAACAACAATTCAAATAATTAGATTAATATACACACCACAATAGTCAACAGATCAAAAAAAAGTGTACACTCCCAAAAGTACTTAGATTTTGCGTGATTTTTACTCTCCGTAATCCACTGTTAAAAAAATATTATGCACAATAAAAAGTGAAAAGCTCCTATTCTGTTAAATGGATTTGTTTTATAAAGCTCGGCTGCCATGTATGGAAAGAAAAAGAAGAAGAAGAAAAAGAAGAAGAAGAAGAAGAAAAAGAAGAAAAAGAAAAAGAAGAAGAAGAAAAAGAAGAAGAAGAAAAAGAAGAAGAAGAAAAAGAAGAAGAAGAAAAAGAAGAAGAAGAAAAAGAAGAAGAAAAAGAAGAAGAAGAATCTTACCATCACTGGGAGATATAATGTTCATCTCTGATCTTCGATTGATAATAAATCCTGGAAGACACAAAACCTTCATTACATTTGGAGGAGACAGAAGATATTTCATCACTTCTTATCTATCTGCAGAAGAACAGGAGGCCGCACAGTGTATACAGAGACCATATAACATGTGACAGGACATATATATATATACAGCAGATAAGAGAGGGGGATATTACCTGGAGGCCGCACAGTGTGGACAGAGACCATATAACATGTGACAGGACATATATATATATACAGCAGATAAGAGAGGGGGATATTACCTGGAGGCCGCACAGTGTGGACAGAGACCATATAACATGTGACAGGACATATATATATATATACAGCAGATAAGAGAGGGGGATATTACCTGGGGGCTGCACAGTGTATACAGAAACCATATAACATGTGACAGGACATATATATATATATATATATACAGCAGATAAGAGAGGGGGATATTACCTGGGGGCTGCACAGTGTATACAGAGACCATATAACATGTGACAGGACATATATATATATACAGCAGATAAGAGAGGGGGATATTACCTGGAGGCTGCACAGTGTATACAGAGACCATATAACATGTGACAGGACATATATATATATATATACAGCAGATAAGAGAGGGGGATATTACCTGGAGGCCGCACAGTGTATACAGAGACCATATAACATGTGACAGGACATATATATATATATACAGCAGATAAGAGAGGGGGATATTACCTGGAGGCCGCACAGTGTATACAGAGACCATATAACATGTGACAGGACATATATATATATATACAGCAGATAAGAGAGGGGGATATTACCTGGGGGCTGCACAGTGTATACAGAGACCATATAACATGTGACAGGACATATATATATACAGCAGATAAGAGAGGGGGATATTACCTGGAGGCCGCACAGTGTGGACAGAGACCATATAACATGTGACAGGACATATATATATATATATATATATATATATATATACAGCAGATAAGAGAGGGGGATATTACCTGGAGGCCGCACAGTGTATACAGAGACCATATAACATGTGACAGGACATATATATATACACAGCAGATAAGAGAGGGGGATATTACCTGGAGGCCGCACAGTGTATACAGAGACCATATAACATGTGACAGGACATATATATATATATATATATATACAGCAGAAAAGAGAGGGGGATATTACCTGGAGACTGCACAGTGTATACAGAGACCATATAACATGTGACAGGACATATATATATATATATATATATATATATATATATACAGCAGAAAAGAGAGGGGGATATTACCTGGAGGCCGCACAGTGTATACAGAGACCATATAACATGTGACAGGACATATATATATATATATACAGCAGATAAGAGAGGGGGAT